>NC_082382.1:9419443-9483307 GCF_031168955.1 Gadus macrocephalus | reverse complement strand
CTGATTGGATAATTATTTACACTCACAACACATTGACGTGGAGAGTGGAGATCACCTCCAACAATGAGGGAGCAGCGTCGGATCACTGCAGAACGGGGAATCTAATTCAGAGAGAACACCTCACGCTTGTGTCAGCACTGTGGAACAGTCACAGGGGCAGCTCTGCGGGATTCAAACTGGCAGCAGCTCAAATAAACACCAAGTCAGGGCCCTATAGCTTGGGAGAGATTTGGTCAATCGGACCGTGGAAGGTGTGTGCGTTGTTAACCTACATACACAGTGTATGACCACCTGCTTCTGGTCCTCACTGAGATTACACACTGCAGAGCTCCGATACGGAAGGCCCTGTTTGGATGCTGTGTGTGTGTGTGTGTGTGTGTGTGTGTGTGTGTGTGTGTGTGTGTGTGTGTGTGTGTGTGTGTGTGTGTGTGTGTGTGTGTGTGTGTGTGTGTGTGTGTGTGTGTGTGTGTGTGTGTGAGAGTGAGTGTGGGTTTGCGTCCATACTGTACAATATAGTGTTGCCATTGTCTCTTTGAATGGAGAACCCATTAATGTTTTAAATTAAATTGGAACCGAGATTGTAACTGAATCCAGTAACTGCATTACGGAGGCAATGGTTGATTCTGAAGTAAACATCAAGGATTATAATTATTGGGCTTGTGAATCTGAGGCGGGCCTGTATAAAAATAAAAGTATTGTTATAATATAATTACAGAAATACATGCAGCCTTCTAAATAGATTAAACCAGTGGAAAGGGAAGACAAGCTAAATGAATTGCCAAATGCTTGGTGGTTTTCTTTCCAAGAGCTAGGTCTAGTGATTTCCCATATCCAATCTTTCTCAGGGGTCATTCTACACAAACACTCTTCCTATGCAGCGTCAGCCTAAAGGTATAGGGATGACCTTTTTTGCGAGTAGGCCGGTGTTTGTACAAGCTGTCGTAACGCCCACACCTTGTGTCAAGGAAATCTGCCATTTTATAACACCGGTGGGACTGAGCCTTTGAACCCCTTCGCTTTGTGCTCGGAAAACACGGCTTAGTGTTCTCCTTTGAACCGAGCGCTCGTGGAGACTGCGCTGGAAAAAGTTAAGAGGCTATATCTAAAAAAGAGAAAACACGAAAAACTATAACGGCAAAGAAGAATGACACACTGTCTCTCTCGCTTTCCCTCTCGAAGTGTGGCGGCCTGTGTGTTATATAAGGTTCGGCTCTGCGTGGTTTCCATGGAAAACAGGTCCCTTCATCAGCTACTGTCTGAACCTCGACACGGGTGACTAACCGCCTCAGGTAGTGGGAGGTGCTGGTGCTGGTGGGGGGGGGGGGGGTCCTCCCTGACTTCTCTTGTTCCTCCCACGCTGTCAGACACTTTTGCTGCCTCTGAAACGGGAGGTGGGGGGACGCTCTGACACTGAAAGTGCATCAGGCATGCAGATGCTACTGTGACTCAGTGCCTGAACAAGGGAATACTCGCTTACTATAAATGGCATGTTTGCTCAAAAGGTCACTTCCAGGGCCGATACAGGAACTCAAGCACCAACCTTCACTCTCCCTCTGGGCGGAACCAAAAAAACAACCTCTTAAAAGATTAAATTTCGCTCAAAAGGGCAGAAGCTTGCTGTGGCTGCTGCTTGGCCCCCTGCTGTTGCAACATATATTCCTGCAGGGAGGGTTTACATGTTGAAATTATGAGCAGCATGCATGACTGCTAAGAAGCCCTACTAAGAGTGAGGGAAATGTTGGAAAGACGTGTGCACCGTGAGCACTAAAGGATCGTCACTAAAGTATGAATCACAGTGTTTTCTGCAGTAGAATGTGGGCGAAGCGTTCCTTGCCTCTTGGCTTCAAAAGGAGCATGGCTCATCTGCGGGTCTGACTGGGGCATGGCTTATGTAACGGCTAGATGTTTTTGTGGAGGCAGTGGAGAAATCCTTGCAGTGTTAATCACAAAACCTCAAACCTACCCCAAGACGTGGGGTTACTGAGTCATTTGACAAGCAAGTTGCTCTTGTGAGATCGGCCTCAATCAATACCAATTGGTTTACATTACATGTATAGATTATCAATATAATCCACCAGATCCCAGGAGAGAGCAGGCCTGCTAAAGGAACAAATGTGTCATGGTCAATAATAAAAGCAAATTTAACATTTGTTAAAGAATAAAGGCTGGTAAGTTACTACAGCTTGCTTGACTGCACAGCGGGATGCAGGGTATGAAGCATCCAATGGGTTCATTTATATTTGTCATGCTCCCTCTATTTCTGATGTAAACAGTATCCATGGGCAGAATGACCTCACTACTTTATTGATTTTTCTGCTGGAAGCTCTTGTGCTGCTACAGAATACCGCTGCGTGTTTGTGTGCGTGTTTGTCCGTGTGTGTTTTCTTCCAGCAGAGCTAAATGCAGGTTTGATTCACTAGATTTCATAGCATGTATTCGTTGGTTTACTTATACAAGTAAACAAAAGGAATAAATTGGAACAGATATTGAAAACTTATGGTGTGACACGTGTAAGAAAATAAAATAAAGCTCTACCCTCCATTGTCAATATATGGATGAGGGGAAGTCCTCAGTTTGACAGCTCAGAAAGAGTCGATCACCAACGATGCTCCCTTTTTTTTTTTTTTCACAAAACAAAAATCGAATCAAACGTGTAGTACTACATTTGTATTCATTTCATTCCAACAATAAACACATTATTACTCATGCTCATTACTGCATCTCAATTGGTCATGACATTCCAAATTTTACCTGACAGTAATTATCGCTTTATTCTAGTTAACAACCAAAGCAGGATCCCTTAAACCCAAAATCCACACTGTAGTTTGAATTCCACACCAGCCCTAAATAGCAGGAGCTGAGTGATGAGTTCTCAGATGTAATTCAAGAACGCAGAGACTTGGCATTCAGAAATAAACATGGCCCAGGTTACTGCGTGACATGATGAAGCACACAGAGCAGGAGGGTCGCTCTGCTTTGATGACTAGTTATTATGAATAATCCTACCTTAACAATGCAGGCGTACAAGTCAGCGGCATGTGTCTCAGGAGGTAGAGCGGGTTGAATGGTAACCGGAAGGTTGCTAGTTCGATCCCCGGCTCCTCCTAAGTGTCGAGGTTTCCCTGAGCAAGGCACCTCACCCTGACTGCCTCTGACGAGCTAGCTGTCTCCTTGCATGGTTGACCTCGCCTTCGGTGAGTGAATGTGTCCACGAATGGGTGAATGTTAGCAAATATTGTACAGCGCTGTGAGTGCCCCCTGGTTAGAAAAGCGGTGTACAAATTTAGGCCAGTTAAGAGTAGACACAATAAATCCTTCGCTTATCGAGCAGGAAGACCACACCAGGCTACTCCCCCATACTGAGGATGTGCCAAAGTTTGAGTGCGGCTGACTTATCGTGTTGAGTGCTCTCTTTAACTTTAATAATAAACCACCCTGCGTTAAAGCACGTTATCTCGGAGAAAGCATTGGCAATATAAACATCTACCTTTCAGTCCAGCCACTTCGTGTTCCTCTCTGGGTTTTTTGTTGTAGTTAGTAGCAGTCTAGGCGGTCCAGGCGGTTCCTAGTCACGAATGAAGGAGAAGATTCTCGGTGAACTTCTCGTCTCCGCCGCCGACCGAGTCTGACTCGGGGAGCGCGAGTGAGCAAGTGTGAGTGGGGCACTCGAGCGACTCCCACGCGACACGCCCGACGCGTCTCTCTGCTTTAGCGCAGCCGACCCAAGCTGCGTATAAAATAGAGCGGCCGGCCGGCACCCCTTCACCGATTTAAAATGTTTTGCCTGTTTATATGTTTGTAGGTCAATTATGGCATCCATTACACTCCTGAAAAACCCTGGAAGGAGGGATCCCCCACACGGCGTTCCTTCTCAAGATTTATTCCGTGCTTATTAAGGAAGTTTTCTCTGTTCCTCTTCGGGGCTAGGGTCAGGGGGGTGTCATACTGTTAAGCCCTTTGAGACTGTACAGCTGGTTATGGGCTATACACTAAAAAATATATTAAATTGAATTGACAACTTAACCAGATTTGTTTTTGTAAGCTATTTGTTTTATTGACATTGTATTGACACCTGAGATTGAGTCCCCCTTGTTATTTGTGTCATAAGTTGCTCGGACAGTAATAAAGCGAGACTGCAGCATCACTGCACACTGCACAAACCACACAATGAGAACCAAGGACAAAACCAGGTATGCCACTTGGCACCAGGGCGCATGATGTCACATTCCGCAGTCCACAATAGGGTTTACACCCCACAATGGACAACCCGTCTGACGAGCTCTGTGGACCGGCCACACACACGCACACGCACGCGCACGCACGCACACACACACACACACACACACACACACACACACACACACACACACACACACACACACACACACTTTACAGATGCATATCAACTGAAAGGGTAGACGTGGTGCCATTATTTTAGTGCTTGCTTTTAAACAATCTCAAATCTCTGATTTATTATTTAAAAGGGAATTAAGTCTGGCCATGTATCTATATTGCATGTGGAGGGATTTGGAATTTAGAAATAGCTCAAACATGGACCAGTGGCGACATGGTGTGGCGGGAATAAGATTATCACTTCTAATAATTCACTCACTTAGGACAAAGTATTTATATATATTTCTTGGGAATAGGGTTAAATATTTTATTACTTTCTCATTTGAAAACCCATTTCAGAAGAGGGAAGAAAATCATACTGCAAGTCTCGCCATCTCAACACATCCACCTTCTATCCCCAAAGGGCATTATAATGGAGTACTTAAGCACTGTCTCCAACGAAGGCCATTACGAGCATGCCTACACATACCTATGCAAGTCCCACGTTGTTGATTAAAAAAAGCTGTTGATTATCAACATGAGCCATCAGAAGGTATTTATGTGTGAAGACTGCCGAAAAAGCTTTTATTTTAGTAATCAACAACATGATCACCTCGCATGCAAATGCTGATTGTTGGAATAAAATGTAATACACAATGTTGCATTTCAAAACAATAACTGTTCCAGCGTTTCACTGTGACACAACATACTAAATATATACAACCAAGGATGGAAGAACAAATTTGCCAAGAAGTTTAAATGTACTGAAGGCAAATTTACATAGATGATATGATCATATTTTCAAGCATGTTCATGTAAAAGGCAACACAATAAATAAAATAAATGGCACAACAATGTGAAGCACAAGGTCTCGTAAAATATACACAAAAAATAAGCAGAAAGCTAGCAAGAAGTAAACCTTCCACACAGTCACACACGCTGACCATTTTTTTTATCAACATCAAATAAAACAAAAAAAAGAATCAGTCCAATTACAGTAAGAAGAATAAGATGATACTATTTGTATAATTCAATATACTATGTCTATTTACAACCATTTATACAATTTGCGATACGTGGGGAGTACAGAGAAGCCTTTTCATATATTGGGATGTGGCAGAAGCAGAACAATCAATGTGTTAAAGCACTATGTATCAAGTTATGACCCTTGTAAACATTTAAATCTCTCCCGTTCTCTTAGATATCATCAGTCAGGTTCAGCTGTCCTTCGCCAGGTTCATATGGTGTATTTCCTTATTTTAAGGCATAGGTTCATCGACTTTGTAGATGTACAACCTCTCGTCCCACCACAGTCGTTTAAAGTGAAACATAAAAATACAGCCTGGTTTGTTGAAGCGGTGCTACCACTGCCATCGCTGCCTCGCCCCGGCCCCTCCGACCCAAAGCCCCCCCCCCTCCTGCTTGTCTCTGGTCTCCGCCGCCGCCGGCAGGTTATAAAATCTCCTCGACGCCGTGCGCAAAGATCATGACCAGGCCGGGTTCCAGGATCATGTCCTCCCCCATGTGCTGGTTCTCGCACGCCATCACCACCACCGCCTGCTTCCCCGGGATGCGCTTGGCCACGTAGTTCTCGTAGTAGCGGCGGTTCATCTGCCGCGTCTCCAGCGTGGCCAGGCCCTGCGGCCAGTTGCGCTCGTGGGCGTTCTCGATCAGGTCGTTGACGATGGACAGCGGGCAGCCGCTGTCAATGAGGGAGCGCTTGATGACCGCCTGCAGCACGGCGTCCGGGGTGGAGATCATGCCGCCCCAGCGGGTCACTCTGGCGGGCTGCATGGAATTCACCCACCTGGTGGGGGAACGTATGAGGAAGGAGAAGGTCATCAGGGGGGCCGTGGGACCACAACCTCAAACCCATCGCAGTGACAAACGGGACGTTATGACGAATACAACTTGTTTTCGATAACTTGTTATAGTATTCTAAGATGATTCCTTGGTAGATATTTTTTTGGCCGCAAGAAAGCTTTTGTCAGAAAAAACTAGAAAACGCAAGTTAGGCAGGAAGGCTTTGAGTCGTGATCTCAGCAGGAAACAGGAAGCGGTAGAGGCAGCAGACCAGAACAAGTAAATGGGACTCACTCCAGTATCTCATTGTATTCAATGCTCTCTTCAAGGTTCTGCAGGGTGGGATTAGCACTGCGAATGGCCCGCATGTAGGCTTTGAGCAGCTGGATGTCCCTCTTCTGAATGAGGGAGAGAATATCATCAGTGGCTGTATTATCTCAAGTCTGTGGAGTCACTTAGCCGTGACTAATTTAATTCCATTCTTCGACTTGTCATTTGAGAATGCTTTTTAAATTAAAAATAGCTCTAGAGATATGAGATGAGAAACAAATTCTTACTTGTTCCCCCAACTGATGCTTATGCTCTGCAACATTTTTCTCCAAATCAGAGATCTTGGTTGCCTGCTGTTGCACCACACTACGCAGGTGTTTGATGCAGTTGTGATTCGACATCTCATCCTTGGGCATCTCCAGCCTGTCACCGGGGGAGAGAGACGAAAATAGTCACTTCATTTTATGGTTTCAAAACACACAGTTTAAGAGGTGACTACTATATTGCAACCGTAGGACTGTATCTGTGTTGATCTCAGGTTTGATTGTCGAATTCAAATCTTCTCTTCACGTCACATTAATTATACGAGTGGCCTTCCTTTTTGTCGAGACGGCAACACCACGGCCAGCTTGCTGTCGCTCTGAACGTTACTCACCCGCAGCCCTCCACACAGTTGACCGGCCTCTTGGGGTTGTGCTCGCAGTCCTTGAGATGGGATTGGAGCTGGTCCAGGCGCAGCGTGGCGACGCACCCGAAGCCTGCGTTGTCACAGCTGATCTGCAGCTTGGACAGCATGTTGCGCATGATGCGAGGGACGGGCCTCAGGTGGGCCAGCGTCACCACCGTGCGGTCCACCGGGCAGATCTGCTGCTGGGCGAACCACTGCGTGATGCAGGCATTGCAGAAGGCGTGCTCACAGTGCGGGGCCTGTGTGGAAATAGAGATACGGTCAAACCACCGAAAAACAGAAATAGAGCTCCATGAAGACCGGGTGCACTTTTGGAGTGACATGCCTGCACTGGTTCCTCCAGTACTCCACTGCATATGGGGCACAGCAGGTCTTCATCCACCTCCCCTTGGAACCTGACGACGTCATACCCCATGGTACATTACCGGGGCCAACAATCTCCTGAGAAGGGTGGAATAATGTTCAAAAGTTAACCTCACCATTAAAATGAAGATATTAGATTTTGTACAGAATGCTGGGTGAAATGTTTTTCACTCACAGTAAGCTATGGGTTCTTCCATTCAGTTGTTGATCAGCTGCTGACAGATCACACGTGGATTCTATTTTGTTAGACAGATACAAATAAATTAAACCATTATAGACGTACTTAAGCATTCAAATTACAGTACAAGTTCTGCAAACACCGACCAGGCGAGGCGACCCACGAACTAGGTTGCGTTGATGACTTTAGATGTAGCCTAGTATATGCATTTAAGCTTACTCAAAAATGAGCCCAAGCATTGTCTAAAATATATCAATCTGCCCAACTAATTAATATTCACTGCGGTGTATACAACAATATATCCATCATGGAAACGACTGAAGAGAGTAACTTAATAGCGGCAAACACCGTTCTGACTGCAGAAGTCTTCGAACAATGTCCTCCGCTGAAAACGATAAGACTGAAAATGTTATGCACATAAAATCCTGACAACTGCGGTAACATAGAAGGAGAGCTCCTTGTTTTCCCAGCTGAGTGGTGGCTGACCTATATTCACTGGGAGCATCACTGTCTGCTCCCAACACATTGTCCTACCTCCATAAGCGACAGACCTGCATGCTACAACCATCCTCAATAGCTTGACATAAGACATTAGACATAATAGCCACATATGTTTTGAATGGGAGTCAGCATAAGAATACTTTAATACATTGACTGTTATAGCTATAGCTTCCATTGGCTATCGTTAGCCCTATCCTAAATGTGGGCAACATTAGCTAGCTAGCTGCTTGGCTCCCTACGCTAACCAGACAGGACGCTCTCTGGGCATATTACCAAGCTATTCTGCCGCTTTTGGAGCAAGTTCAATGTACAATATTAAACTGTTAGTTAAACTTACCTGACCATGCAGTAAAATGATTGTATTCTCAATTTCATCTATTTGCCGAGGTCTTGAGTACAACTAGCTTGCTAGCCACGTCCCAGGGAGCACTCTACGTCAAATCCGACGCTACGCAGACGTGCGCGGGCGTCGTAACGGGTAAATCAAAAGCTTCTCATTGGGCAATATAATGACGTATCACGAAATAAACCTGCTTATCGCATCAGTCCTTTTTGCATATCATATACAACTAAATGTAATGTTTTTTAATCAAAAAAGTGATTAGCTTTATATGATATCCATATATAACATATTACAAATATAATACATATATATGGAATAGTTTTCTTAAAGCTTTTTCTTATAAGTCTATAGCCTACCCTATTGTTTCCAAATTATTAATGCATGATCCATGCAATGATGAATTAACTATTTAATTATTGATTTATTCTCGATACAAATTGACTAAGCAGTGGAGTTGTATGCAATGAATGCATAGGACAATGCATATATTGACATAAGGTGATTGCCTAAAACAGTACTACATCACTGACTGGATTATGTTTTCCATGAATGCAGTAGATTTGAATCTGATACTGGGATCGACAAAGAGGCAATGTAATCAACTTTGTCCTTCTTTGTCGGCCTCTGGGGCATCCAATATCTATTTGGTGGATACCCCGATATTAATAAGAGCTCTCATCAGACCAATAACAGTCATTGTTGGCCAAGTTTCAGTGGAAAGAAAAACAAGACCAATTAAATATTTAGCAATAGCACTTTATTGAACACAAACAACCCTAAGCCACAATACTGAATGACAAGACCAATTGGCTGCAGCAAACATTTTATAAAATAGATTCAGGTTTAATGTCACTAAGTTCTCTTTTGTTTTCTTTTAACGTCAGAAAGACAGATGCAGGTTTTTCCAAAACAGTGAATGATCTTATACATATTTAACATTTTTGTAACAAATTATCATTCACATGTTCACACAAAGGAATAACAAGGCAAAGTGCTTTCAGGATTGCATTATCGAAAAAGAAAAAAAAAAGGACTGAATGGCTTGAGGTTCGGATTAGACGGTGGATGGGAGGCTGGTCCTGTCCCAGTTGGGGGGATGGGAGGGGTATGGGAGGGGGGTGTGGGTGTTTAGAAAACCTCAAACCATTCACCTATCCTGTACCCCTTTGTGATCAAATCAGATGTGAATATATGAGGGCAGTGTAGAGACAGATGGACTTTATGTAGCAGGATTTGGTTTGGAGTAGTGAGGCGAGTTTTGAAAGCGTTCCACTTGGAGGCGCTCAAAACTCACCCTCGCACAGAACGACAGATCCACGTCAAATCATATTCATTGCATGTAGGAGCCAGTCCGGCTTTGGGACAAAGGCTGACCCAGAAGACGTCAAGCTGTAAACATTGAAATGCACTATAGGGCTAAACAGGAAAATAGGTTCAAAAGGAAGAAACAAAAAGCTTGTCATTTTAAAAATGCCAATGTATGGATGTTTGTGTCACAAAGGACTCCTGGTGGCCATGCATGGGGGGACGTTAAAGGGGTAAGACGACCATGGTAATCTGCATCATAACATTATCTGGCTTCACATTCCAGTGGTTGTTTTTTTTGTCGTTGTATAAATGCTTCTCATAAATAAAATCTTCACGTCAAGTAGACATATACACATACAGCACAATCAAGCGCACCTCATTATGTATAACCATCATTGCTTAGGATAAACGGTACTCTTGTACTGAGAAAAGTATAGGTTTCAAATAGGCGAGAGACAGACATTACTCAAGGCTGGAAAACATGGAGGTAGGAGAGATGCTACTGAAAACAGCGAGTGATGCCGACACGACCGATCCCCGGGAGGACGATGCCGTCTCGCTCCGGGCCCCAGTGGGGGCCCAAGAGAAACGGTCAGGGGCCACAATGGCAGATCTCGGTCCACTTTATAGAAGCAAAAAACGTTCACTGATGAAGACAATGAAATTAAATATGAACACTTTCACCCTGTTATTGAAGCTGTTGTGTGGAACATGGAGGTCTGGCTAATGCGGGCATTAAGGTGAAACATCAAGGTCCACAGATATTTGCATTCGTCATGAAGGAACGGCCCTTCGCCGTTTCAAGAAGTCTCACAAGGTGCATTTGATCTCTGAATCAATTTAAAGTTTAAACCACGTCTTTGAGCCTATATTCCTATATCAATAAACGGATCGATTCAAACGAGAGTAAACTCATTGGTCCTGTTGTCGTCACAAGTCTAGAGCGCGTGCCGCTGGCGATGACGTTGAGCACGTTTCCATGGACATTAATAACCGCACGTTTACAGTCTCCCTTGGGCACCACTGGGCTTAGACCAGTGGTGATGTAAACGCCATGGCATGACCTCGGTAACCCCAGACCAGAACCGCAACATGGGAACCAGACTCTTAATATTCAGTGCATGTATACAGATGTTAGAGAAAAAATAAATAGGTGGGACCTGCTTGTTGCGTCAAATAGCATGGGATTCAACAAAAACACAAGTATCGACTCAGAGAGAGATGAAGGTGAGAACTAGGAAAGCACAAAGCAGTTGTAAAAGTGTTTAGTACTCAACGTAGCAGCCCACTGGATTGGAACCCAAATCCAAACAACGGATGTTGTGCCTGAGCAAAGGTTTGTATATACAAAAAAAAAAAAAAAACAGCTTGCTCAAAGTGTGTTGTCTGTCCAAAGGCTGGCTTCTAAGTGTTTTGCACCCATTAAAAATACAACAGCAAACCTGACTTAAACGACACAAGCAACATCGACACCCAAACCCTCCCTCCGGCGCGTCTGGCTGTTCTAACAGACCGCCAGGCGTTCCGGCCTTGCCCTTGTCAAAATACCAGAGTGCCTCTAATAGAGTCCATCGATTTATTGCGATACGCTACTTACGCCCAGTACACCGGGTTATTAATGTCCATGGGCATGCACTTGTTGACTCCTTTGTACACAGTAGAAGAGCAGGTTTGCAGATCAGTAGGTGAGGTAATTCTGAGACTAAATAGGAAAACCCTGTCATTGACAACAAATTCCCACCCGGTACACCAGCGAGACAACACAGAGACATCATTAATCAACAGGCTGGGGGTTCTGGGGGGCGGGGAGGAGGGGGACTTTGGAATGTCGGGTGGGAGGAGGGATCTCCTGTTTGGTTGGGTTTCTGTTGAGTGAAGGTGCACTGTAAGAACATTGGATTGTTAACTCCTCATAGGCCAGACGATGGCTCCTTGGTATGTCCCAGATAAGCCACTAAAGGAACAACCCTTGATCACGTCATCCTCCTCGTTCCTTTTTTTTTGTCGAAGTCCACAACAAAGTAAGGCAGTCTGAGATCAGTGCCTGTTTCAGTCCAGTTGTAAATCGATAACTTGCTAAAGGATCCTACTATAGGGGCTGTATGTCCACTGAAGGGGTCTGAGGAGAATCAATGTAGGGGGAGGGAATAGCACATTAACAAAATTTTACAAAACATGCAGTATACATCCTTTCCTACGGTAGGCTATTCCTAATAGCACATTCATGGGGGGAGGGTGGGCTGGGAAGAGGAGGCTTCTACTGGGAATACTTTGATATGGCTCTGCTTCAGAGTGACCACGCCTAGTGTCAGACTGCCAAGTCTGTAAGGTGCTCCGTCAGAAGAGTGCTGCCGTGGTTCACCTGCATAAAGACCGTGTCATCTTTAAAAAAGGGTTTGGAACGTATTTTCTGTCTCGTCTTTTCTGTCTTTCCCATTCTCACACGTTCCTTCTTTTTTTTTTTTTCGTGTTTTATATTTTTTTAAATTCCAGACACATCCTTTGCTGGTGAAAACAAACGGCACTTTTTAAGGGGAATGTTACTCTAAAAACCACAATCACATGACCTCCAAGTAACAAGTTCTGAGAACACGTAGGCTATACAGTAGATAGAAATCTAATGAACTCGGTAACTTTACAAGCGTTTAGTCTACAGAAAAGGGAGCGACACGTTGGGGACCCTAAATGCTCAACATCGATAACAAATATATTATAAGGCATTTCATAGCTCCTTTTATCCGCATACGTCACTGACAGCAGGTCTAAATAGTTCGAGAAAAAAAAAAGTTTCATTCAAGGAGAAGGGGGATGCATATACATATACACATGCAAATGAACATGTTTATTAGCTAAAAACCGAGCCTCGAGGATAGAGGCCTGTATCTGAAGGAGAAGCCCTTCTAAACCCATCCATGAGGACAACTTAAAGTTTAAATGCCTGCCCCTCCTGGAAACCCCTCCGTTAACTTGTGCACAATCCCTCCTCTCAGCAGGCAGCTAATAAATTTGAATATTGATCACAGTTTTCAGAATGTAATATCACACACTCCTCTATCAAACGCCACTCATCTGAACACAAACGAGAGGACTGCTCAAATCCTTCATTCGCAGCAGAAGAGGGACTTTTGGTGTTAACAAAAAGGGCATAATAATATTTTTTTGTATCAACCGAGGAAGCAATGATAAACAAAAGGTTATTGCACTTATATCTTTTGTTATTTCAAACGAGGTCAGCGTGATAAGATAATTCATGCCATAATGCCATAAAAGACAACAAATGTTACACCACTTCTATAGAATGATCACACGGTTATTAACACTGCACACAGCTACTACTGCAACCCTACTTGTAAAATCAGCCTACCCTAATAAACACAAAACAATCTCCACAATCAATTTGCAACAGTCACAACAAACAAGTTTGCCTTTAACGTAAAAATAACCATCTTGTATGCTTGCACCTCACAACTTGCACTCTTAGAAAAGTTGTGAAAGTATATTTATATATATATATTGGTTTACGAACAAAGAGTTTGAGAGGAACAATCTGGATTCATACGCCCCTGAATTTGAGACGTCTTGTCTATTTTTTTCTCTTCTTCCTCTCCTTGTTCTACAGTTCACGTGTTCCTGACAATCAATCCATCCCTCCTCACGTCCTCTGCACTCCGGAAAAAGAAAATAGGATTCTTGTCTTCCAATCAATGTCCGAGACATTCCTTAGGCTCTCTACCTCAAGATGGAGCGGGGAGAGCTACTTTAGCCTTGTGGTGCCATCTTTGGATTTGTGCTTTCATAATCTACCGTTTCCCCAGTCATCAATGTTTGGTGTGCCCAGAATCACATTAGAAGAAATAATGCACGGCTCTACCGCCCGAGGCAGCGTTACGCCACCGGGGACAAAGAAGAAGTTTGGACAATGACGGCGGCAACAGACTTCTTCTCAAACCTCCCGCTCCAAAACAAAACCCTTCTTTTCCTGTTTTCAAACAAATTATTGTTGAGAATAATAGCCGTTACTTCAAGGGAAATATGAACCCATAGTTGTCTTGGGACGTTCCTTCTAATTTCCCCGTCCCCCATTTATAAGGCTTCCCGGAAGTACAAATGGAAGACCGTACCTTTCGGTAGTAACAAAGAAAAGGCACCATGACACCACTGAGCTGCGTCACACACACAGATCCTATTGGTGGGGAAGGGGAATCATCGAGGGCCCAGACGGGGGAAGGCGGACAAAGGTCAAAATGGACTGATCTGATTCTTAGAGGTAAAGTTACATGGCTACCATGATCTTGCACGCAGACTGAACTGTACAGGTGCACAACACACTGTGTGTGGCATGTGAGAGACTTTGAAATTATAGGATTCTCTCACCTTTTTCTCACTCGACTGAAAACTGGGGGACTTTTGCATGTATAGGATCGACATGCAGATATTTCAATTCACACACTCGCTGCGAGAAAGGTCTAATTACATTAGGACGAAACAGAAAAGTCATTACATCACACAAACGATCACTGATGAGGTAAAAGCGCAGGTCCAATATAAGTACAAGGTGCATTTCACTGCTCCTTAGTCAGGTAGGAAACATCAGACATCTGCTGACACCAATCTAGCATTATTACATTTCCGGAATAGGCTGGTTCAAGAAGTCGTACTAACCAAAACACGGGAGGAATACCAAGATTTAAACTCCCGTCTGGCCACATTGTTGAAAAAACGTGTCGTAAGGGTCTCGTTCTCTATAGGTTGTTTTTTTGGAAGGGCACCACTTTAATCTCACCAGTGCTATTTGGCTCTGTATCGGGGACACGCCAAAGTTGATTGTTTTTTTTCTCTCTAAATAATTCATTCACAGTGGCAAATATGGCAATATCCTTACTTCTCAGAACAATCTCTGCACCGTGGCAACCATAAGGTATGTGCTACCCTCCACTGATTCGTGTGCTTCCCGACACTCAGAACAAAATTTGTGATTATTTTTTTTGCAAGCCAACAAAGTACTGTATAATTGATGCAACTCATTAGATACTGCCAGATGTTTCCTTCTCAGCTTTTAAGGCAAAAGGCTCAACAGTGGATCAAGGAGAGATAAATGGAAATTTGCCATATATGAGAATTATTTCAAGTAACTAATTTTTTTTTATATATATATATATATATATATATATATATATATATATATATATATATATATATATATATATATATATATATATATATATATATATACATACACACATATATATACATATACACACACACTACCCTATAAACACACATCATGCAGAAATCTAGCGCAATATATTTTCCCCCTGTAAAACACATTATAAATAATCATGTTATACAAACAAACCTCGAGATTGCGTCGCCATACCAAAAAGGATCAATTATCTCCCTCCAGGTGTCCAATTGTAAAATAGATGTTCTACTGACAGAACACAACACTTGCATTCATCAACTACTACCCCATGCAAACATTTTATACTGACTATGATCGTTTAAAAAAACACTATATATGGACTATCATATCTGGCAAAATGGACATGCTGCTCCAAACACAAAATGTAAATCCAGACTAGTTGAAGTTACTGACCCAGTTATTATGATTGATGTCTAAAGGCAAATAAAGGTTTCTATGGCACTAAATGGGTGTAGCTTAGGTGCATTTTGTCAAATATAGGCTATTAACAAGTTTGTGTGATGTTCCCTAATGTGGTTCATTTTTGTTTCGTTTTACGCATCGTAAGGCAATCTCAATGGAATGGATGAACATGATTTCTTTTAAAATCCATCTGATCTCTACATCTCCGTCTACCTAGTAGGTTATGCTCCACACTGACAGCAGAGAAAAATAAAGAGAAGAGTAAATACAACTCGCCTAACCTCCGACAGAAATGCCAATCCATCCCTCGACCCTTGTTGCAGGAAGACTAATACAAAACTAATATGTAGAGAATCGGTTATAATCATGCTACCTGTATAGATACATCTTTGCAAGACAAATGAAGAGCGATAGTTTAAAGTCAGGAGAAGTTGAATTGTCCTGCTCTAAAATGTACCCTACATTCATTTCAGTCAGTAAATTCATGGCTCAGATTTGAAGGTCAGACTGTAAACTGCTTGAACATATGCATAAATCCATTGCTGCTTCACTAAGAGGAGTTCCTCTTAACAAAATTTGGCACATAGGCCATATTCCTGACCATAGATTCACACACCTAACCCGCATTGAAGTCCTCCATTGGCATCTATGCTATGATTTACTGAATTGGCCTAAATGGATGGCAGTGCAATAATTGTGCTGCACACTTTTACACACACGGTCTATTGCTACAATTGGACCTTTCATTGCTTTCTGTGTCTGACTCCAGATATACTTTATATGCTCCATTTGTTTGATCCTTTTTTTTTTTTACATCTAAATTGTTAGCTCCATGCACATGTACACACCCACCAATGGTAGATGCAAATTAAATTAAACCACGAGAAAGAACACAGACAGTACAAAAAAATTCAGTTACAATTTGAGTATCTTCAGGGTGGGGGGCAATAGCTCAATTTGCTGGTCAAATAAGGACATCAGGAGAGGATAATGCCAGCCCAAACTGACCTCACAGTAGCACCTATTAATGGAATTCATATCTACGCTAGAATTGAGAAACCAAATATATTTGTATTTTTTAAGATCTTGGGAAAATAATGATTTTGGTGTGCAATTTTAGAGACTTTGTTGAACGTGTTTTTGGCACAGGACGCTCTGCCCGTGTGCTTAATTGACTGGGTTTGACTTCAATAATGCAGCCTTGGCCTCACTAGAAGGCTTTGCTCGTTTTGTTTGCAACCATTCCATCCTGGCAGCGAAACACACATGTAAACATGGGTACATACTTCCTCTTGATTTGCACACTTAGAACCTGAAAGTACTAAAGTGCGTGCTTGACTATCTTATTTAAGTGCTGTTGGATCAAGGTTAAAAAGTATGTTTTTTTTTGTTTTGTTTTTTTTAACTTTGTTGAAATGTCAGATTTGATAAATTTTGCCTGGTGCTTAAACACAAATCCTGAGACTACAAAAATGCACCGACCCAATAACAGACAAAACAAAACAAAAAGCCTGGGTATCAAATAGTTCCATTTCATTTCAGTCAGGTATGGAGACAACTGAAATAAACTAGTTTTAAAACACTCCGGGAGTTCCCTGCTTTGAAATGGAGTTAATGGCCAAACTTGACAATAGTCCCCAAAGAATGTTGGGTTTCTTGCAAAACATAGCCTAATCTAGGTCCTTCTCCAGAATTGTGTCTAATAAGGGTAATTGTGCCATTTCTTGACAGTTGATATGAAATTTCCTTGTCAATCTTTTTTTTTTTTTTTTTTTCTTTTTTTTTTTTTGAATCTGACATTTTACATCATTGGCCAATGACGGAAAACACTAGAATGATTAAGTTACAACATACAGATTTAAGTCACACGAAAAGCTATAGTGGTCCAATACAATCATCTTTAGTATGTTTAGTACAATAAATGGGAGGAAACGACAACGACGGGAACACTAAAAGCACAATTATTTGGATTTCCGCCATCCTTGAAATTCGAAAGCATAATTGGCCATCTCTAGTTCCCTCTTTGTGGTTCCAGTTAGCCCTCTGCTTTGAAAAGGGACTGATTTTCAATTCCTCCTGGTTCTTCGCAACAAGGAAGCAAAACAAAACCAAAAAAAAGGGAGGTACCAAGCTTAGTCATATTTCGGAAAAAAGAAAAATGGATAATGTGGTTAACCAACTGGTCAATATTGTTGGTAGGCTTTTAAATAAAAAAAACGTACAATTCCAAATCAGATCTTGGGGCCGTCAACCTATGTCACGAAGCCTTCCCAACTGAAATGGTTTGTTATGGAAGGCATGGGTCAAAAAAGGCATTTTCATGAGAGCCAATAGAGCCAATCCAGTGCATTTGTGTTGACACCGACATTAAAATGCCCAGCACACAGAGCCATTCGTTGAGTCTTAAGAATAAAACCAAAGAAGGGGAAACAAAAGCCCTTGTGACAGTGATTGTCTATTCAATAACTTAAAAGAAGGCCAAAACTAAAACATTGCTGGAAACTACATCTGAACAACAAAATGGCAGAAAAAAAACTCAGTCGGGCCGTCCTCGACTTCAGCGCCAACCCTCGAGAAGTCGAGACGCACGGTATTAAGACGGTTAAGACTTCTTCACAAGCGAGAAAGGAAGAGAAACATTTCTCATAAGCTAGCTTGCCAAAACCAACACACCGGCGGGGGCGCATCGTCGTCCCAACACAAACAGAGAGGAGTGACCGTCGACGAGGAGCGCGCCCGGCCGCTCTGTTCAATAGGTAGGCCGTTCTAGTCGTGAAATCCTCCAGAACAAAAAACGAAACGGACATAAAAAGAGATGGGGGAAAAAAAATAAAATAATTGAAATGGCTTTTTTTTTTTCATTTATGTGCTCAGAGATACGATGCTTTTGATGAGGTGTTGCTGGCAAGATATTACTAGTAAAGCCTTCATCCAGAAATAAACAAGGCCTCAGTCAAATCACTATCCTACAATATAGTACTCTAGTCCTGCCGGGAGGACTGCAGACCTACGGACCCTGGCTGAAGATGAAGCAGCTGCTAAAACGAGTTGGACGAGGTATATCAAGATCTAATGTCTTTCTCTATACAGTACAGTTCAGCTCAAATAAATAATTTATAGCCATAGTAGTGTTGATCAACTTTGGTCATAACTTATATGCTTAGAAACATTCTAGCTTAAACACTTATTTAACATCTTCAAAATATATAGTTGGCCATGAGGAAAGAGTTGATGAATATGCCAACCTAGTCTCGGCTCCCCTTTGGAAGGAGAGCCAATTAATCAATTCAGCAGCGCTACCAATTTCATTTTTTTGTTGTTTGTTAAAATACCAAAAAAACCAATTCTAGGCCGTACATTTAAAGTACACAACGGAAATAACTTGACCCTTTCCCCAATTTAGGATTGTACTGTGGTACATTAGCATTGCACTTAAGCAGAATTTATATAATTCCCTTCTATGGTTCCTTCATAAAAATGTAACACAAAAAAATAAAAAATAAACCCCTCTTTGATCGTTATTTTGGAACGGCTGTACATTCCTCTACAAGGTCACGGGTACTTAGCAGGGGTGATATGATGTTAAATACTGAATGATATGGAGAGACACAAGGATACAGAGGTCTCCATGCTATTAGCTGTCAGTTACATCATTACGCAAACATGATTTTAAAGGGTTTAAATGAGCAGGGGGAGGGGAGGAGGCCAGATCGCTGGGTCCACGGTGGACGCCAGTCTTCCGTGTGTGTGCGCGCGCGTTTGGGTGACCTTGTAGAGCAACCAGACGCTTTTGTTTCTTTTAGGAATTGAGCACTACTAGGAGATGGAGAAATGGGATCTAATTGCATAATAGGTTTTGACTGCACCTCAAGAGAAGACCAAACACATTCTCTCGCGCACGCCTAAAACACGTTCACGCAAAAAACACACGTACGTACGTACATACATCTAGAACAGACATGGGCGGGTGCTCTCCTGCTGGTCCTCTGGGGCCGCGTTAAAGGGCGTCTTCCCCCCCCCCCCCCCTCCGGTGGTGGCGGTGGGGGACAGCAGCCGGCGAGGAGTGGGAGAGGCGGCGGCGGCGGCGGCGGCGGCGGCGGCGGGCCCTTCACTCCGTCAGACAGCCGTCCAGGCCGACGGCCGCGCTGTGGCGGTCCTTGACGTAGCCGTTGTGGAGGCCGCCGTTGGGCAGCGGGGCGCAGGCGGCCGTGATGCCGCAGTGCTTCAGCAGGTTGAGGCCCGGCGCCGGGGCCACGGTGGGGGGAGGGCAGGAGCAGGGGGATGGGTCCCGTTGAGGGAAAGGCTTCATGGTAGAGAGGATCAGAGCCAGGCAGTCAGCCACGTCCTTGTTGGGGGCACAGGCTAGGGCTGGGGTGTGGCCTGGGGAACACAAACGCAGGAACACGGCTCAACAACATCCTGTCTACACTGTGGCCGCCCCGGCGCCTCGCTTGGGGTTAAATATTAAGACTATACACATGGCCGTGACTGATCAATATCGGGGGTGATCCAGTGGTTGCCTGTTTATCAGAGGGGCATCATTAAGGCCGGAGCTCACCTTCTTCATCCACAGCCAGAACGGTGGCTCCTCTACTCAGCAGGGCTTGCACCACCGTGGCCAGGCCGTTGCGCGCCGCCAGGTGGAGGGGCCTGGAAGGAGGGTTTACAGTCAGACAGAGAGCCTATGGCGTCTGGAGGCTACACATAAAAACGGGCTGAATTTATTACAGGGGGGGGGGGGGGGGGGGGCTCACATTTGCAGCGCGCTGTTGGAGGCGTTTATGAGTGCAGGGCTGTGGATTTCCCCCAGAATCAGCAGGGCACACATCTCATGGGCCTGGAGGAGGGAAAGGTGATCAAAAGGAGAACCGTTGACGATAAAGAAAGAAAGGGTATTCAGGGCATGGGGAGCCCACCTTGCAGCAGACCCTATACGGTTATATCCTGCAGTAATATATATACACGAGCTTCCATTAACAGCAGTGGAGCTGGCGAGCGCACCTTGCTGCAGGCCAGGTGCAGTGCAGTGTTCCCGTTATCGTCCAGCAGTGTGAGGTCAGCCTTGGCCCGGTGCAGGAGAATGGCTGAAAACAGACACCATGTAAATCATACATCATAAACATATAGAATCACATAAATAATATCTTAATACCATAACAGATACGATTAGCCCCCATTTTAATACATTTCCAAATTGAAAATGGTAGTAGTGTAGCTAGAACCACAAAGATATGCATATATGAACAGCTGTCTAGTTCAGGTTGATGCTGGTCTGAATGAACTGCGGTGATGCAGTGTCTCTTGAGATCAGTCTCACCCTGCAACCATCAGGTCTAACTGTAATTATTAGCCATCATCAGCATTACAATTATATCACATCAAAAAAGCGGTAGCTAACGAATTTAACATAAGATAGTACCTTCAAATTAGGGCTGTACGGAATGAACTAAAATGTATATCACTATGATTTGAGGCATAGACGGTAACGGTATTACATCACGGTATGTTAATTGCATCTTCTAATTTCAATATAAATGCTTCGGATGGGGTAAAATACTGGTAGGGCAGTATTATTATTATTTTTTTATCTTTTCTTAAGTTACTTCCATCTCTGAAAAACACTAATGTTTAATAGTATGGATTTGTTTCTCCACTTGCTTGCGGACCTTGCCGTATAGTTCTGGCATCTCCATTTGGCTGAAGTGTGTGCGGGCAGGTAGCGCGTACCTGGGGTCGAGTGTTTGGACCATCTCTTTAAAGCCCTTTCTATCGACATGTTGAAAGGGAACCATGTCCTTTCACAGGTAAACAGTGACAGCGTTTGTTATCTCGTTCCACCACTGCCATTTTGTCGTAAGGACTGGCTTTGGAAAATGCCTGCGGAAGCCATGTCTGATATGCAGAGACGGCTTCACGCTACCAGCGCCTGTCTCGTACGGTGTGGAATGAGAGCTCGTGAAGGGACTAAGCAATACGCGATTCACGTGAATGACCCAATAGACCAAGAAAACGGCGATGGTCGCCGAAAAGCGACAAGTTTGCAGGAATGATTAAAATAATAGAGCAGGAAGCGGCCAAGCATGCCTTGTGATTAGGTTGCATTTCCCAGAACACTTAATGCCTCAAACCACTTAGCATTACACATTTGAAAATCCCAGTGAACACAACGAGAGTGTTCACTCTTTAAGTGTGTCAACCGCTAGGGTCGATGCACTATTCCGTTTCCCCTGGTTACCATCCCAGACAGGCCTGTTGTCTGCTCCGTCAGACCTACCCACGGTGCCGCTCTGTCCCTTGTCGGCGGCCACCATCAGGGCAGAGCGTCCGCTTTCGTCCACGCCGTTGACCTGGGCTCCATGGCGCAGCACCAGCTGAAGGCCGGCCACATCCTCCGCAAACGCCGCAGCGTGGAGCGGGGTCCTGTGGGTAGGCAGCCACTCGTTTACACCACACTTAACACAGGGCTTCCTATACCAACAGCGGCCCTTCAGAGCAGACTCTGGTAGCACCAGGTCAGGCGAGTGGCAGACAGGATCCTCACCTTCCTTTGGCATCTCTGGTGTTGATCATATGGACCCCAGCCGTCTCCAGCAGCCGCTCCGCAGCGCCACAGTGGCCGTTCATCCTGCACCCAGAGGAACTTAATGAGCCTCTCTGACAGAATACCTCCCCACAGACTCATGTACGGCACTCAGCCCCATGGGGACGCTGGAGCGCCATGGATACTCACAGAGCACAGTGCAGCGGTGTGAACGGGTTCCCCTCCTCGTGGATAAATGTTTTGTGTTCAAGTAAAACCTCCAAACAGTCTTCATGCCCTGTGTAGAGATTCAGAGGAGACGCTCAAGCGAAACAAATAAAAAAATCCCCAAAAAACAATAGACCACGCCCCCCTTTCCCCCCCATCGATGGACAGTAGACCACGCCCCCCTTTTCCCCCCATCGATGGACAGTAGACCACGCCCCCCTTTCCCCCCCATCGATGGACAGTAGACCACGCCCCCCTTTTCCCCCCATCGATGGATAGTAGACCACGCCCCCCGTTTCCCCCCATCGATGGATAGTAGACCACGCCCCCCGTTTCCCCCCATCGATGGACAGTAGACCACGCCCCCCTTTCCCCCCCATCGATGGACAGTAGACCACGCCCCCCGTTTCCCCCCATCGATGGACAGTAGACCACGCCCCCCTTTCCCCCCCATCGATGGACAGTAGACCACGCCCCCGTTTCCCCCCATCGATGGACAGCAGACCACGCCCCCCGTTTCTCCTCCCGGTCCCCTGCCCACCTTTGTAGGCGGCCCAGTGTGACGGGGTGTAGCGTTTGTTGTCCAGCAGCTTGTCCTGGGGGTCGGTGGCCACGGCGCCGGGGGCCAGGCTGGCCAGGATGTCGGTGTAGCCCCTTGACGCGGCGTAGTGCAGAGGCGTGCTGCCCTGGACGTCCCGGCACAGCGCCGAGGCCTTGTGCTCCAGCAGGACGGTCACGCAGTCGTCGCGGCCGAGCACCGCCTGCACCACGGCATTGTAGATTAAATACACAGACAAACAGCCAGGTTGCAACTACTGATCTTGGTCTTCAGCCAAAGACACTTTTTTTTATAATGCTTGCGAGAGAGTATAGGGTTTTATGAAATGCTTTTCCAAAGATTACATTTTTGGCCTAATGGGAGACGGTGCCAATCTAAAGAAAGATGACAAAGGCTTTAGGCGCCTGAGTCAATGTTTCAAACAAAAACCATCTTGCACCCGATATATTGTTCACAGAAGACATATAAACACCGTAACATAAAAACCTGACTGGTAGTTGACCTTTAGCCATTAATTATTTAGAAAAATGCTTTCACAGCTTAAACATGTGCTAGGCGTGACGGCAGCAGCGGCTGAAGTGTTCACGTTATATAGTTTAGCCCCAGATTTTCTGAATACATAGAAACGGTCGACTGCGTCATTCTGCGTGTTGGGCAGCACAGCCGCGGCCTTGTTGGTCAGACGGACTGAAGCTGGGGGATAAAGGTTCCCATTCATGGCAGCCATGTGGCAGGACCTACCCCCCGGTGCAGGGCCGTGCTGCCCCTCTTGTCCTTGGCGTCCGGCAGGGCGCCCCTCTCCAGCAGGAGACGCACACAGTCGATGTGGCCGCCCAGGACAGCCAGCATGAGAGGGCTCCTGAGGTTCACACAGGGGAGCGGCTCCGTTACAGAGGGACTGAACATGCTGAAGAAGCATTTGGGGCCAACGCGCATGATGATACAGATCAATCTTTGTTTGAATGATCCGATAATGCTTCATAAAGTCCCGAGATCGATCTTTAGATAAATATATTTTGATGGGCCTTCTTGAACTATATTTTGTTGAGTACTGTTTATATGAAATAAAGCTTGTCTAGATCAAATGATATGAAAGATCGCAATTACTGTGCATGTGCAGAGTAATGTTTGGGGAATCGTCTTCCATTCAGCGAAGGCAGTTAGTAATGATAGACTAAAAGTTGTGGATCAAATCTTTCTAGGGTGTGTCATTCGACTGGCATCACCAGACGAATAGCATACTGCCATTATTCTGGAAGCTCTTCTTTTATTTCCAAGGGGCGCCACCCATGGGGAACAGACCAAAACGCCTCTGGACGCAATTGGATCGGCCTACAACCAATCATAGCTATGAAAAAGGTGGTGCAGCACTCAGCGGCGAAATAAAGACATATTTCTTCGTACAAAAGCTTTAAGTAGTAAGTCGTTTAAGTAAGGAGTCGTGTGTTCTTCTTTTAGTTACAATTTACTGTCCATTCATTTAATACTGTCTCGACAGCAGCATCTGAAAGCCTCGAGTTAGTTTCATTGATGAAATATGACACTTTTGTTATTTTAGTATCACAGCATCACCTTGATCTCCAAAATAGGAGGTGATCCCTTTGAAAGGTAAAAATAGCAATTATTTATTTTAATATTTTTTAAAGCTACAGGGAGCCACTGCAGAGGGGTGGAAGAGGGGGACATGCAGCTATAGAGACGCGGGATGCTGACTAAAATCCAGTACAAGTAAAGTGAAGAATATGCTTAAGCAGACCACACTAAATACAAGTACAATGAAGACTACGGTCAAGTTTAAGTACAGTGACGAGTGTCGTTAAGCAGACTACAGTTAAGTATCCGTACAGTGAAGACTCGAGTCAAGAAAACTACGATTAAGTAGGACAACAGTGAGGCTGCGGTTAAGTCAAAGCACCGTGCAGACTAGAGGCTAACGGTGAGTGGTGTACTGGAGAGCGACTCACTGGCCAAACGTGTCGGTGACATTGGTGAGGTCTCCGTCCTCCCCGTTCTCTATCATCATGAGCAGGCAGTCAGTGTGGCCGTTGGCAGCTGTCGAGAAACATCCACAGTAAACACATTCAGTCCAAACTAATATTAACGTCTCCTCCTTTGACACTACAGTCAGTCGGTGTTCCAGGTCCGGATGCCGGTCTAGGGTACCTGCGACGTGGATGGGCGTCCACATTAGGCGGTTGTCGTTCAGGAGGCAGGAGGCGCCTTGGGCCAGGAGGACCTCCACGCAGCGGACGTAGCCCTTCTGGGCGGCCAGGTAGAGCACCGAGCGCCCGGCCGCGTCCTGCACGTCCACGTAGGCCGCCGTCTCTGTGAGGACACGCAGGGCCTGCCAGTGTCCCCGGTCCGCCTGGGGGAGGGAGGGAGTCACAGCCAGGATCAAGGCCCCGCATCCAGAGGCAACTAGCCCATCAAATGATACTCATTACTATCCATCTTTCTATATCCATAGCCATATACACAGACAGACAGACAGACATATTAATGTGCTACCTCAAGTATACCCAGATGTTAGCATCCAAATGTATGCGGATGATACTTGTAATTGTAATTTTTAATAGTAAAATGCATTGCAGCCCGTTCTTTAGAACATGCGGTTCTTAAGATCTTGCTGCAGCCATACTGACATCTGCAATAAGCAAAGTGTCAGATTGGCTAGCTAATTCATGCTTGACCCTTAATGTACGCAAATAACTTATTTTTGTACTCTGTACTCTGTACTCTACACTTCATTCATAATCCTGCTCCCCCTCCTCTTAGAGGGTGCCTGGACTAGCCAGGCAGTGGTAGAAGGACAAGAGCATCTACCTGGGGTGACTGGGTATCACAGTTCAGGAAGATAACCGGAGGTCAATCTGCTAACTCTGTTAAAGGGGACCTATCATACCACCAGGTGTGAGTGTGATAAGCCATTACAAGCCGTTTTCAAAATGTGCAGCATTGTGACATCACAGGTGGGCGTGTCCACCTAGATGTGTGACGGATAGATGAGCAATGTTTGCTACAGTCCACTGAATAGGCTGGTAGACTGATCTATCCAGCACACATCTAGGTGGACACGCCCACCTGTGAAGTCACAATGCTGCACATATTCAAACCTGCTTGTAATGGCTAATCACACTCACATCTGGTGGCATGATATGTCCCCTTTAAAGTAGTTGGGTAGCGGTATTCCATAGCCACAAACATTAAAGGCTCAGGAAAGTTTTGCGCCGTTTAAAAGCACCCTGAAGCTTCTGCTAAAGCCAACACAAAAATGTCAACACTAATGGTGGTTTATGGTACCTATCAACCTGATTAGAGATATTTCACACTAATGGACTTTTAGTTATTATGATGCATGTAGTGCAGGGGTGCCCAACCAGTCGATCGCGGTCTACCAGTAGACCGTCGATAGATCCCAAGTCGACCGCGAGGGGTGAAGAGAAAAAAAAAAAAAAAAAAACTTTGAGAAGACGCCGTGTGCAGACGGAATGAAACCCCCACTGAAGTCCGTAGGTCCACGATACAAACCACCACCACCACCCCCCCCCCCCCCTTGAAGGTAGGTTTGCAATGTTGACACTAGACTTGGTAGATCTCGGGAGGTTGGCTACTTGAAAAGTAGATCTTGGGTCAAAAAAGGTTGGGCACCCCTGATGTAGTGCAATGGCTGTACTTGTTCTACCTACCCAGGGTAAAGGATGTAAATGAACTGCTAGCCAACTCTGGCGCAATTACTGATAATTGTGCGCTGTCCCTATACACTATAAAAAAACAACAAGGAAGCTATTAAACATGTAGCATTACTCACAGCCAGATGCAAGGGGCTGACTGGATTGCTGCTCTCTATGTCTCCCAGTGCGTTGAAGGACATCTCCAGAAGCTTTGTGGGAGTTCGACATGGAAAACAACGTTATCACTGCACAGCTGCCACAATAAAAAGGAAATAGTGTCGCTTCCATTCCCCAAAAATCCAAACAGCCGTATGTGAACTTAAAAGCAACCCCCAATAAAATAACAAATTAAACAGGCCTATATAAGCACTCCATAGGGCTCTTTTAATTGCTAATAAACAGTATACTGGCTTTTTTTGGGCATTTTAAGAGTACCACAACAAAGTGCGAGGGGAAGAAAAGACGGTACCAGCTCCAGGTTCTGCTTGTTGCCATGGTAAGCTGCATAGTGGACCGCACTGTAACCCTTTGAGTTGACCATGGAGGGATCAGCACCGTTGTCCAAAAGATGCTCCAGACAGCTATTCCCAAAAAGAGACACTCAACTGTTACGCAGCACAACTTACAACAATAACGCCCAGCAACACATTCATCATAAGAAGAAGAGCGAAGGGAACGACGTACAAGTAGGACTCCTTCGCGTCATCCTCATTAGCCTGATGGCTCCCAGAAAAATGACGGTCAACTCTGCAAGACAAGAACCGTGGACAGGATTAGACAGGATTTTGCATGCTAAAAAAATGCTAGAGGCAATGCCCCCAGGTCTGTTTAGTGATTGTGTTGCCCTAGTGTTAGCTCTATGATAAACCGCCATTACATTTTAGAACCCATGGGCCAAATAAATGTGTCCCGTTTGACAGGTGTAATCCACACTGACCTGCAGAAGGCTTGTGAGGCAGCAGAATAGTGCAGGGGAGTGCAGCCCGTCTGGTCCGGCTCGTTGACCTCGGCGCCAGCGCTCACCAGGGTCACCGTGCACTGGTACCTCCCATTAGCAGCCGCGTAGTGCAACGGGGTCCTGGGGGGGACCATCAACCATCAGCCAGCCATCCAAGCAATACGAATGGCATGCACTGACTTCATTGCATTAGAAAAGGGACACTCACCTTCCCATTTTGTCCCTCTTGTTCAAGTCAGTACCACTACTTAATAGCAAATTCAGACATTCAACGTTTCTGCAAGAAATGAGAGAGACAACAGGTTTAGGATGCAGAAGACCCGTTTTCTGTATGGTCAGGCATGTAGCAGTGGTTCAACCGTAAGGTCTTTTGAAATCACCACGGTAACCAGTAACACTGTAGTTCCCATCTAGAGGGCGCTATCTGCGCATTCAGGTTTAAGAGGCATGTTTGTGGTGTATTTGGCCTACGTGATGAAGCTGATTAAATGACACAGGCCTGTTTTTATTTTATAAGAAAAAGCCTTTATTAAGCTGCCGTTTTCTTTGTCAAGCAAATGAAGGGAATGGTCCCGTATTTAAAGAAAGAAATTAATAGAATGCCATAAATTTGAATAAAATGTTAAATATTATCGTTCTAATTTTGGACATCCAACACCGGTAATACCAGTAACAGTGGCAACCTCGACGTCACTAGCAGGAGGTGACGATAGGAGACCTACCCTCCCGATGCAGCAGCGTGTAGACAGGTCCGACCGAAGTTGTCCGGGGTGTTTATGTCAAAACCAGCCGACAGCACATGCTCTTTACTCATAGACGACACTATACTATACAGCTGACCTGCTCCGTAAAGAATAAACAACATAGATAGGAGACACAGTTAGCCAAGGCAAAAGGTTTGTATGTGGCTCACAGTGATCCACACGTAAATCAACGTAGGAGTTTGGCACACAAACACGAACCTGAGGAGAGTAACTTGCGACAACAGTCTGAAAACCCGTAGAGCACAGCAAGATGCAGAGGGAACATTCCGTGGATCCCGCGTCTGTGGAGACGAAACATCTCATGATTCCCGGCAGCCCAAAACAACAACAACAACAACAACAACAACAACCAGACGTTACAACACTTATAGGTTCATTAAAGCTTCTTCCCCTACCTGGCCGTGTCCGCTCCGTTGGTCATCAGAGTGCTGATCAGGAGTTCATGGCCGTACTTAGCAGCGACGTGGAGTGGGGTATTGCCATACTTATCCACACAATCGATTTCCCCGCCTTACACGCAGAGCGGAAGAGGGAGGGCAGGCGTACGGGGACAAAAGGGAATCATTGGGTCATTAGGTCGGGTAATTAGCTTAGGATAAACCGTATTAGCCCACATTGGCCACCTCGCCATGGTTACCATTTTGGATGAGGATCTGAGAGCGTGTGAAGCGTCCGTGGATGGCTGCCATGTGCAAAGGGCTCTTCCCTTCTTTACTCTGCAGGTGGAGAAATACAATCTGGTTCCTTTCTATAATACATAGCAACGTCAGCACATCAGGGCAGCTTCACAGAGGACATTAAAAAAACGACTTAATGCACGGCCTTCTTTCTAAAACAAGGCGCGGGCGTGCCTCTGAGGCCCCACCTGCTGGTTGACGTCGGCCCCGTTGTTGACCAGCAGCTCCAGGCAGAGGGCGCCGTTGGTGGAGACGGCGGCCAGGTGCAGCGGGGTGAAGCCGCTGCGGTTGGGCTGGTTGACGTTGGCCCCGTGGTTCACCAGCTCCGTGGCCACAGCCTCCTGGCCCATGTAGCAAGCCACGTGCAAGGCCGTGTTGCCGAAGCTGTTGGGCTCATCAATCTGAAGCAACGGTGGGAAGAAACATAACAGAATGTTAACGATGAGGCGTCACAGCCAGGCAAGGACAGGGATAGGTTATATGAATTTAAAAAGGTTCCATTATTAAAAAAAGTCTAAGCAAAAGGATAAGTTTAAACACTCGATGGAAACGATCAAACCCCATATTAGAGGGAAGAGTTTACAAAGAAGACATAACAAACTTACATCCACCAACCACTCATCCTCTGTATCCACATTCACGGCTCAATGCCTGCTGGGACACTCACCTCCGTTCCCAGCCTCAGCAGATACTTGACGATCTCGAGGTGTCCGCTGGCGGCCGCTGCATGGAGGGGCGTGTAGCCCTGCTTGTCCTTGCAACTCTTGTCAGCACTGCGAGACACCAGCAGCTTCACTATCTCCACGTGACCTACAGGGTCAAGCATGGCAGGAATAGCGATGTTTTATATTAATACTTCAGGAAGTTGCAGACACGTTATTCATTTGCCTCATCATAAAATTTGACTAAGTGCCAGCACTTAGGAGCTGGCAAGCCACAACTCCTCATGGGGCAATTCCTGCACTGGATGTATGGCGCGATATCCTGTGCATTAACAGAATTGTCTTGTGAGGTTTACACCCTACATTAAAACCGCTCTTTAGATGCAAACGCCTTGTTTTAAGATATTGAGAAACTGCGGCTTATTAAATACTGATTTTAAAAACACTTTAAATGGGATAATTAATATCATCAAGTGAATCTAAACATTTATAATTTTCCACAAACAGACTAAAGCTACTTTAGCAGGGGTTTGGAATAGTTGGGGGAATAAACTAATTTCCTCAGATCTTAATATCTAATCGGCCTTCCATTAAGTAGAAGAGCTGCTCACCCAAGTAGGCAGCACAATGGATCGGCTGTCTCTCCTTCTTGTCGATCACACTCAGATTAGCTCCTTTGTTCAGAAGGAGCTTCACCATCTGCAAATGAAATCAAAAAAGGAGAAAACCGAACTTTTTGTCAAGTGTTCACGCGTCAAAATTATTCAAAATCCCTTTGGGTTTGGTTGCCTTTCTTCCCAGAGCCCCTCAAAGGCCCACCAGCAGCCTACCTCCTGGAAGCCACTCTGAGCAGCGTGGTGCAAGGCGCTCCGGCCGGTGCGGTCCGCCATGTTCAGGTTGCTCAGCTGGCTCAGAAGGGTCTCCGCACAGCGGGAGGCGCGGTTGGCGGCCGCCACGTGCAGCGGCGTCTGCCAGAACTTGTCCCGCGCGTTGGCTTCCGCTCCGCGTCGCAGCAGGAGACCAACTGCCCTCTGCAAAGGGAAACGGTACCGTTTAGTCAACCCTACATGAACATGGGTCGGCCTCACAGAGAGGCAGGATAACATGGGAGAAATGGGATCATTTCCGATGGCACAGATGACCTACTTCATTCCGGGAGGCAGCGGCCCTGTGCAATGGGGTCAGCCACACATGGTCTTTAGCATTAACACTGGCCCCTGTCAAAAGCAAATGCATGTTAAATAAACAAAGTTCGAACGCTGGCACAAACTTTGGCATTGTGATCATGCATGCTGGAAACTGGATGTTATAATATATATATATATATATATATATATATATATATATATATATATAAAGATACACGATATTAGCATACTTAACATGATGGTTAACAGATCATATAATTATGCAAGACGCAAACCTGATTCAATGAGGAGATCCATTATGTGGACGTCCCCCACACATGCAGCAGCATGTAGCGGTGTACGGCGCTCCTGGTCCTGTGGAGAAAAGAAGCCGGATGAAGATCAATGATGACATTTAACAAGCATGAAACACTACAACCGCGAAAGGTGATCTTGCATCACCGTACAAACGCAGAAACATTTTATACATACCAGTGCATTGACATCCTCCTTTTTGTGCAACAATATTTGGACTTCTTCAGCATTACGATTGAAGATGGCCTGGACCAGAGGAGGCTGCAGATATGGAAATGTCCGTGTTACATTAACGCAAACGTTACAAGACATGCCCAGCTAAACCGTCCTTTTTAATTGTATCGACGTAACATTCGACGAAATTATTGGAAATGCATAGGTTCACTCGGCCGGCTAATGCGTACATAACAATGCATTCACAAAATATTTATATTTTGCATCTGTGGTAAGCAAAAGAGTCCTCGTCTCCTCCAGTAAGTAGACAGAGCCCCATAGCAGGCCTAAATAAGGGCCTTACCTGACCCTGATGAGAGGCTAACGACGTCAGCGGCTAATGCTAGGCAACCAGCTAATGCTAACCTGCCAGCTAAGCTATAATGGCTGGGCCTGCAGCTCTTCAGAAAAAAAGAGAGAACTGAATATGCAATTTTTTGATACGACATGTCTATAATGCACCTGAGCAACAATTATAGAAACGGGGGGAAAAACAAATAATGAGAGATACGTACTTAGCAAGGAAAAGGTATTTACTGCGCACAAGAGCAGCTATTAAGGGACCAGCAACTAGACTACGCCACAGCACAGCAATGGAGCGCTTTCTTTCAAACCTACCTGGTCTGCAATGTTAAGAACTCCCATCTCCCAAACTCAACCAGGACGGAGCTCCTTCATGAGTATAAAACTGCGAGGTAATAGTGATATCGCTACTGTATCCACTTTTTCAGACTGCACCCATAACTGATAGCAAACAGAATTGCGGGCAAGATCTGTCAGTGTTGTTGTCCGTATCCAATGTCTTCTCTGCTGATGCTGGTTGCGAAGAGGCTGAGAGAGGACCATGAATTGTAGCGTTTCCCCGGTTTGCCACTATACGATTTCCGCTGGCTCACTTCTCATGAGCTGTGTTCGCAAGCTGACGTTCCCCGGAACGAGATGCTGAAGAATAGGACGACATTAACAAACATAAAATCCCAAGGAGAAAAATATGGAGTTTTGACTGACATTTGACGAAGCAAAATCCGAGTCATGTAACGGAATTTGTCGGATATCCCTCTTTCTAAATTCCCTCCCCTTTCTCGCCTATCGGCGAAAAACGCATGAAACTCTTAAATCCCGCCCCCTCTCCAGCCAATAACGGTAATTTTGAGCATCCCGTTCCAGGCGATCCGTCGCGAGAAGAGAACGCCTGGGAGCGAGGTTATGCTGGCTGGTCCGCCTACAGGCGTGGCGGTCTGGGATTACATTTATCGGGGAAATTGCGAGACCCAGTGGAAGTTTTGGAAATAAGGAAATCACAAAAATATTGGATTTTTTTCTGCTGCTCCAAGAGCCAGTAGGTCATTTGAAAGTCAGGTAGATATTGAAATGCCATGAGGTTTGTAAGGGCCTGGGTTTTGTACAAACACAAAGCAAATACTGATAACGGTAAGGGTTAGAACAAAATTGGTCATCTGTGGCAGGACAAATAGGATATAATGCCATGTTTAAGCGAGAAATGAAAAATTAAACAATGGAACTACAAGTTTAGTTAAAATAGATTAGAAAAAATATTTGCTAGCTGAAATATATTAATAAGGCAAAACATGTATTCTTGAGAGACCATAGATTACAGTTTGGTCCAATGTAAATAGGATTTATTGCATTATGACCTGAAGGGTCCTGTGAATTAAAGAATCTCAAGGATCTCTCACCAGGCCTATTTATTTCACTTCACTTTTTTATGTTACATTGTATCTAGGAAGAAGCAAGGCAGCTAAAGCAGAAACTGGAGGGTGTGAGAATGGTTGGTGCATAGGCCTCAGTAAGAATAGCATGGGATAGCAGTATCAAGATTTAGACATTGTGGAAATTAGCTCATAGACCTTATTTCAAAAACACTATAGTGAAAATGAGGTGGACCGGAGACCAAATAGAATTAGAAGATGGCATGACATCCTTTCCACTTTCAGAGCAATACAAATAATAGGGTAGTTAAGTCACCATCATCAGACTGGCCTCTGTTATGTAACGGAAAGGACAGCATCTACGGAGAGTTCCTGCTTCAGAAAAACTGTGAACCAATAGCAATGTTTGTAAATACTCTGCAAGAATACATTTAATATTAAAGCAAACGTTTGGAAGGAGTGTAGTAAGAATAATATCAGAGCTCATCAGGGCAGTGTTGAAGAAGATTGAAGCTAAGCCCACTTTTTGACATATTATCATTTAATTACATATGATGATTAAATCGTATATTTGGCTGCCTAACATAGTTAGTTAAAGTATATAATAACTATCAAAACAAAGTCATAAACAAAATAATTCGATCTTTATGATACAAAAACATTTTCTGTAACCATTTATATAAAACATATGAAGCTATACATAATAAATCGTTCCCTAACTATTTATGCAATATGAATAATAATGAGCGCAGGCAGGGCTTGATTAGATGAATCTGCCATATATACATTATAACAAAGCAGCGGTTCATGGGCACTTCAGCCTTAAACCAAGGTCATATATCCTTCCACAGAAAAAAAAAAAAAAAGTAAAAGCAGCAAGGAAGACGCTATATATATTATAATGAATTAATAGGCTGGAGTGGCCATCCTGGGTCTAATGGTCGCACTCCGGCCAGCAGGGCGGCGTTAGTGCGTTTCTTAACGCGGCTTGTTCCGTGGAGCGACGAAGACGGACGGTGAGCCAAGAAGAAAAGGGCTGCCCTCCCAGCTGACCACCAGCTCCCTCTTCCCGCTGCAGAAGGTCGAGTGACTCTAATGTCATTTGACAACAACAGGAAGGGGAATACTATTATACACTTTTGACATATATACTAAACGCTTGAGAAATGGAATAACACAAGTGCGTATGGTAATAACGTAAACGCGGCCACAGGTCGTGGGAATCAGAATAGTTTATAAAGGCTAAGCTAGCCGCCGGTGGCTAGTGTCTCGGCTGATAAGGCGTAATGCACCGTGTCGGCTGATAGTCGGATCAGCAGTGATTGTGACAGCTAGGTAAGTGTGAGCTTGCTCTCTAACGAATGTCAACTGGTAAGCTAGAAAGGTACATCGAGGTTAAACAGACGTCACTAGTGTATATATATATATCCGTCTGACTGAGGAAGCCAACGCCGGTTGTTTGACAACACCTTGTTTTGGGCAGGTTCCTGGACACGACTGGGGGTCTCCTGACTGGAACGAGGATAGGATACCTTCTAGAAGTCAGTTTCCATGGCAGTCCCGGCTAGTTTACGTCGTTTACCCATGGGTGTGCGAACATTCAGTGAGTTTCTAGAGATCGCCACCCTGGGCTCCCACCAGTCATGCCGCACCGTGGGCTCCAGAGAGCGCCTCCGCCAGAACATCAGGTAAGCTCTCCGGGTTCTGTTGACATGGATCACACTTGATGATACTTGTAAATACAAGGTATATTATTAGCTGTCCTGCGTCCCTTTGACAGCTGTCAAGTTCTATGATTCCAGAACAACTTTTGCACTCTTTTTATACAGAGCGAATGTCATGTTACAGCTAAAACTCGAAAATACCAGCATACACTTTAACACCACAGAGAGCTTCCATACCCTACTGGAGCTCAGTGTAAAAATCCAGCAAATGACTTTGTTTTGGACACCTGGAATGTTTGTCATTGATGGTGGTGTTGACAACAGTTTGTACTCTTTCTGGAATACAGCTTATTCTAGCTTTCCTCTGAACGTTTAGACATTTGTCCTCCTGTGGCATCCTAATGACCAGAACTCCCAGAGTGCTTTGCCTCAAAGACTCTGAAACGATGGCAGCTCTTCCTCAAAGCAGAGGCTTCATCAGCTTCACCAACAAACGGAAGGAGTACTCGGAGCGCAGAATACTTGGGTAATAACTAAGCCTTAGCTGACTAATTTCAGCAGTGTCCAGACGTTTTCCAGTGGAATTTGTGTGTTGAGTTATATGTGGTGTTTTTATTTTTTAACTGCCTCAGGTACTCCATGCTGGAGATGTACGAAGTGGTCTCCAATGTGGACGAGTACAAGCTCTTTGTGCCCTGGTGTACAAAGTCCCAGACCATCATGAAAAGAGCAGGCCACGCCAAAGCTCACCTTGAAGTGGGGTTCCCGCCAGTGGTAGAGAGATACACATCTATGATCACCAATGTCAGGCCCCATCTTGTTAAGGTAAGTGCCTTTTTCTTTTTCTTTTTTGGTTCAGGAAGAGGATGTAGGCTGTTGATTATGCTTTAGAAATGTTCCCATGTTTGGCTGGTCTTAGGCTGTGTGTACGGACGGGAAGCTGTTCAATCACCTGGAAACAATATGGCGCTTCAGTCCTGGCATCCCCGGCTACCCCCGCACCTGCACTGTAGACTTTTCAGTAAGTACCGGGCGCCGTTCTAGTCCTCATTTATTTTACTTAATTTTGCTTTTGTTTTCATTCAGCTTTTCAATATCTTTGGCATCTCATGTCAGTAGCAGCCGTCTCGTGGCTCTGTGTCTTGAGTTGAACGTGGCCCTTGTTGTCTCCTCCCCAGATCTCCTTTGAGTTCCGCTCCCTCCTGCACTCCCAGCTGGCCACGGTGTTCTTCGACGAGGTCGTGAAGCAGAACGTTGCCGCCTTCGAGCGGCGCGCAGGCAAGCTGTTCGGCCCGGAGACGCGCATCCCACGGGAGCTGATGTTCCACGAGGTGCACCACACGTGAGGCTGCCCCCCCCATCCGCCCTCCTCCAGCCTTACCAACACCAAACAAACCTTAGTCCCTCGACACACACACTCTCACTCAGATCTGCATGACGCCCTCCCACTGTTGTTGTCCTTCTCCACGAAGAACGAGCAGCAGAACGCTCCGATATCGCTCACAAAGGATGAGTCGACGCAACGCTCATTCCTGCACCAAACCCGGGCTCATCACATTATTTATTTTCAAATTGGCCAACTGAGTGTTATTTTCCACTTACCTCTACTGTAAGGTTCTTCTTTTGCAGGTAAAACCGTGCGCTGTTACAAACTTCTTCTACTTAAATCCAGCATCCTCTCCCCCAGAATATCGCCTGTTACTTGATCCTTAAGTAATATACAAATGAATGGCAGTGAGTCAAATATTGGCATTCTTTGACAATATAATAACACACATGATATGTAATGTATTTGAAAGTTACACCCGTTGAGGCTGACTTGTTGCTATTCTGTTCACACTGTAGCTGGAAACAGCCAACAGCGGGGCCAGAATCTCACTCCCTAGCAACCATCTTTTTATAGTTGGGATCTAACTCTTCTGTTTAGATTTTAGCCTCCGCTTATCGCATTAGGGAATTTCATTGATATATATTATTTATGTTTCAAGCAGAGTTTTAATAAGATGATGTTATTGAGCTTGGTTGTATGCCGACAGATATTGGGTTTTAATTTCATACGTTATTGATTTAACGCAGCAGTGGTTTTGGGATAAAACTGTTTTATTAATTTCTAAATGAATTGTGCCATGCTTGTGGGAAGCTGACATCTCAACATTGACATCTCCCTCTCCTCCATTGTGTGATCTGATAGTTTTTTGCAGAGGGTGATGGTACATTTTGACTTGAGTTCATTTAGGTTTCGTCTCACTTGTTTTGTTGTGATGCAGAGCTTTAACTTGAAGTTGATCGTTAAAGGTATTTAGTTTGAAAAAGGGGACTTTTCCTACACAATGGCAGAATGGCTTATCTTACGGCCCTGTACTGTGACATACCTGTTAACTAAAACAAGGAAATTAATCAAATAAACGATCCTCCTTCCAATTATAGATGAGTGCAATATTAATATTTAAGCTATGCAAATTCTACCTGAAAATAGATTACATAATCAAGTTATATTTTAGGTGAATGCGCTACATTCAACTACTACAATATCTAAAATTGTCTGTAATACACCTCAATAATATGATCTATCTTACTCTTAACTGAGTTTAAGTGTATTAAAGGACCATCAACATAAACACCCACTGTACTCTGACTATTTCTCTCCTCAGGAAGTTTCCCGGTTGTAGAATAGTATATAGCAGCCCTGTTCTTTAAACAATTTCTGTTCATATCTGCATCACGGCTGTTGCATGAAAAGAAACGGGTGTATAGTAGTTATGGCATACTAGTTGGCTTATTACATACCTCCTCCTAAATGTGGATACACAAATGCTCTTCAGTTTACCTTTTACTTAAGATACAAATAGTCATACCTTTAAACCCTAAAAGTAGGCGAGACAGTTGAAGCTTATACAGCACCTTATTGTTTGAATCACCCCCATCCCCCACCTCTCTCCCTCAGTCAGAAAGTGTGAATTATCAATCTTTGGCTCTAATATTTCACTTGAGAGCCTACATGTACATTTGTGAATACTCTGCATTTCAGTTGTATTTAAGTTAAAAATATTCTGAAAATAAAATCTGGTGTGTGGTTTATGAAGTTAATATTGCATTGAATTATTTTTGGTTTCTGTGCACCATGTTGATGCGGGCAAAGTATTGTGTGTGTGTGCACGCGCATAGGCAGTTGAAGATGTAATTATTTTCTATGCACCCTCAGGCATGCTAGATATGTTACGTGAACGTCAGCATCACATGCGTTGCCCAGTGGAGAGCTCCCCATGTTGGCACTGACAAAAGCTCTGTGGGACAGAGGCGTCTCCAAGGGCAGCGGGAAATCGGAGAGGGGAGATGGTATTTGGAACAGTTATTAATAACGGCACCAGGGATAGGTGCCCATTTGGAACGTCTGCGCACTTGAGGTTGCCCATCTTTCAACACAAGACCGTCTTCACCATTCTACTGGAGACGCATGGAAGGCAGAGGATGATGTTGATATTTAAACATGGGACGTCACTGGGCATTAAAAACGTGTTCCCCCTGCAATTTATCAATAGTAAAATGAGTTTGGTTGACTTTGCATGTGTTTTCCACTCCTACATTTCCTAATTCAGATCAAGGGGGTTCGTTTTGAAAAACCAAAAACAACTTCAAGGTATTTGTTAATAAAAACTTTTATTGTTTTTTCTATTTTTGTTAGGTTTTCGGATATTTGTTCAGTCAGGGCAGCTCTTGCCCTTCTGACCTATCCCAGTTTGTTCCTGTTGTGATTCTTTCCTCAGTGAATACATCCCAGCTACCGCACACAACCATTACACTCTCTACGATCAAAATAACATCCTCATACACTAAGCATATGGAAGAGAACAAAATCAGAAACTGAGCAAGGGGAGGAAGCCATAGAAATTAAAAATTCTGCAAGTGAATGAGCAACATGTACAGACTAGTAAGCCGTTACTACACACAAAATGGAGTGTCTACAAACGATAGAAACTGAACAGACCTCAGACAAAAGAGCAAGCTTGAAACATTCAAAACTAACACCTGCACCAGCTAAGCCCATACAACTAGGCAAAAATCACTTATATACACAGGTTAGACGCAGTGAATTTTAGATCAACGGGAGAATTTTTGGAAAGCAGAGGTCACACTTTCAGCGACAAGTGAGATTGGAACACAAGGTTGTTCTTCTACTTGGTAATTGTGGTTATAGGAGCAACATGTTTGACGTAGAGCTCATACATTCAAGCTATACATTTATATATATATATATATACCTATGTACATAGTGTATAAATAAAACCACATTGCAAACCCACAGACTATCGTTTTATACATATTTAACACCCAAAATAAAACTCCATACAAAAGGACACTTAATCAATCTGGGGAGTCTACTGCTATAAATGAGGGATTCCAAACTAGCAAGTGCTCATTTTGGAGTAGTTTCTGAATGCTGAAGTGCTCTTGGCTGGGGATAACGTCACAATCATACACCTGCAAAGAGAAAAGACGGACCCACCCACCCCAGATGTATTCAAGCTTGCTCTTATGCATCAACCATAAGCACATTAAAAACACCTCTACTGTAATATCTAATGTCACTGTTTCTGTACACCATCAGGTTTCTTTGGTACTCTGTACTGCTCTTCAGAGCAACCACCAAGCACAAAGCCCACTGTAAAATGAAGACAAGATCTAGTTATTTTGATCATAGAGGTGAAAGTGGTCATAAGAACACACTAGTTCAGAGAGAAAGGGGATACCAAGAGCTTTTTACTAATTGTGTTTTATATCTGGATAAATCTAAAGGTTTCATTACGCATGGATTTACTCTATGGTTTGGGAAGGGCCTTTAACCTCAACTGGAGTGTTCATATTGGGAGTGAGGTCTACCAATAGCCTGGGCAGAAGGACCTTTGGGGAGATTGCATAGAAGACAAAGAATGTGTTTCTGCAAGGGGCATTTTCTTTTTGATCATTTTTTACATTTTCTGCAAACAACTCAAAAAGCGTTTCAACCCATTAAGTTCCAATCAATGCCTCAGTCATCTTCGATTTGGAGTCAAATTCAAATGCCATGCTTGGGGTCAATTGTAAGCAATCCCAGCAGCCGTGTGATGGTACGCACATGAGCCCATAATGAAAATGGTGCATTTTCTTCTAATTTTCCAAATGAGAAAGTATGTTGAGCAAACTCGACTGACTTCTACACCAAAGTGCATGACAATTTGAATTTACCTCATGTGTGAAAGGACCTTTACAGTTCACCGCCTCTTTGAATCCCTTTCCCCTTGGTGGTGAGAAGGACAGCAGTAAACTTATTTTACATTTAATATACTTTTCATCTCCCTTTACAACCGCCACCCCCCACCCTCTCCTCCCCTCCATCTCAGCGGGTGCGATCAGCCCGACTTGGTCCCCACCAGACTCATGAGTCCCTCTGTGCTCATGGACTTGGGGCGCTCCAGGGGGAAGCCCAGCGCTCGGCTCCACACCAGCTGGGCCAGCACGCCCAGGGCGCGGGACACGCCAAACAGCACTGTGTAGTAATTCATCTCCGTCATGCCGTAGTACTGCAAACGAGAAAGAGGCACATGGTTCAGGGGGAGCAGAAACGGGGCCGCTGCAAATGATTCTCACGTGTCCATTCTGACAATACATTTTGCGACACATTACATCACTACGTGGACTTTTATTAAATCTCCCCCTACCGCGAATGTCGATAACTACACAAAATATCATTACCTGCAGGAGCACCCCACTATGGGCGTCCACATTAGGCCATGGGTTCTTGGCCTTGCCCTGCTCCAGCAGCACGTTGGGAACAATCTTGTAGAGCTGGGCCACCATCTTGAACAGGGGGTCATTGGGCAGGTGTTTCAGGGCAAACTCCTGCTGGCAGGTGTAACGTGGGTCGGTCTTCCTCAGCACAGCGTGGCCATAGCCAGGCACCACCTGTAGCACAGAGAGAGGGGGGAATATTTGAAATGGTGTCAAGATGCCACGAATTACCCTTGTTCAAAGCTCAACTGAGAGGGCTAAGGTGCGTTTATAGTGGACTTTACCCTGCCAGACTTGAGTGTGTTCCAGATGTAGTCTCTCATTTTCTCATCGGACACCTCTCCACCCAGCTCTTTCTGCAGCGCAGTCAGCCACACCAGCACCTCCTGATGGACAGAAGAGACAATACACAGAGCACTGTCAAATAAAATGAGAGAGACAGACAACGTTATGGTGGATAATAGTGCTTGTGCAGGAATACAGGGGAACATTTACAATACAATCAGTGAGAGTTGAATATGCAGAGGCATGATTGTACAGGCGTCTTGATACCATCATCGACAATGCGTTTACTTTGAAATTATTCAGTGTCAGTTTGATTTAAGGGGTGAAAAGTACCATTTAACGAAGTACTCACCTTGGGGTACTAACCGATACCTGTGTACTGATGTAGTAAAATTGAAGCCGTTAAATATAATTACAGAAAATGGAAGCCACAAAAAAATAAAAACTAATGCACACAATGTTATTAATGGGTCCAGTATTGAGCTAAAGTGCTTCATTAATGACAATGTGCAATGTAACCTTTTAAGGCAATAGCACTACATTTCCTACTTTCCAACTCAACTCTCCAGAGCCCAAGATTTCACAACGAGACTTCTCTTTGAGCAAGAATTGGTTAGACACAATCACGAAACGAAAGGGCTCAAGGGTAAATAAGTAAGTTGTATTTATCCATAGGGATCCTTTCCCTTATGTCAATAACTATTACATCTAGTGGTGCAACGGTTCACGGGTTTCCCGTGATCCGTACGGATCAACCATCACGGTTCGGGACGCAAGTGATCCACGGATCGGCTGATAAAAAAAAAAATGTTGTGCGTTGACGTGATCAGCGCATGTTTAGAGGACAATTCGGGTATTAACAACATCATCAAGTATCGTAGCGAAATACAGTTTCTGTTGTGTTTTATTTGGCGTTCCGTAAATCCCATTGAACGTAAACCGGAACCGGAACCGGACGTGTTTAGGTTTGGTTGTAGTCTTTTCGCTCGGTTCGCCGTATCAACAGTAGGGCTAGAACCGAGCGAAAAGACTTCAACCAACCCCCTTGCAATGAGCAATGAGTCTCACAACCGAAATCAATGGATTTACAAAATGCCAAATAAAACACCACAGAAACTGTATTTCGCTACCAAACTAAAAAAAAGAAGATACGGATGTCTGCATTGCCTTGGGAGAGTGTAGACTCTAAACTCTCCCCAGGAAATGCAGACATCCTGAATTGTAAATCCAGGAATTAGGGATTATTTACTATCCTATCCATGTTAAAAAGAAGGAATAATGCCTCAGATTGCACATTTTTTAAATATTGACCATGCTTAAAGGAAGCAGGATTATTAACTAATTTGTCACTTTATTTTGTTTTTACACAGTTGAAGATTTTATTTAAAGTCACATTTGTCTTGTTATCTTCATTGTTGTTGTTGATCCGAAAATGATCCGACCCGTGACTCAAAAACCGTGACCCGATCCGAACCGTGAGCTTTGTGATCCGTTGCACCCCTAGTAACATCCATATGCAACAGTGTTCTTACTAAATATTCCATCGAAAGGACAAGAAGGACAAACCTGGTTGGCCAGGCCGTGCAGAGGTCCCGCCAGGCCGTTCATGGCTGCGCTGAAGGACAGGTAGGGGTCAGACAGAGCACTGCCCACCAAGTGGCTGGTGTGGGCACTGACATTGCCTCCCTCGTGGTCACTGGTGGAGGAAAGGAGGGCAGAAAGCAGGGCATAAGACAACAATCAAGACAATCCTTTTAAAACCGACCGACAATCTGATCTCATGAGCAGAGGATCCCATTGGGCTTAAAAAGCATGTATAATTAGGGCCACTAGGGGGCAGAATATGATCACCGCCCCCACAATCCTATCCATTGACTCACTCAAGGGGAAAGAGTCTGCCCGTTTTTGGTATTTTGTAAGAAAAGGGTGCAGCAATACATTCACTCAAAAATGAAATAAATAGGTGATGCTTCCGGTCTGGCGCTAAAAAATATTTCATATAGCCTTAGGAAACAAAAGGTATTACACCCCTGCTGTATTTCACCATAATGGTATACAGCTTGAGTAGTGAAAAAGCCAAGACCCACCAAGCGGGCGTTCCTTGTTGCTACACGCCGTACCTGTGAATGGTGAGGTACAGCCTCATCAGCTCAGTGAACTGGGCGTCGCTGTAGCCAAGCATGTTGGTGAAGTTGTGGGACCAGTCCAGGTTGGAGTCGATGGCTCCGATGCTGCTGCCCTCGCGGTACAAGTTGCGGTAGATCTTGGCTGCGACGCAGGGCAGCTTGGCAATCAGGTCCATGGAGTCCTCATAGACAAACTAGCGCAGGAGACGGAGACAACGTCAGGTCACAACTAATCAGAACCATGATGATCCCTGTGAGGTTTGTAGAACATAAAAGTCCCCCCCGCCAGAGGACCTAGACATCCAAGGGACTAGAGGGGAGTGCATGTGCTGAAGTGACCCTCACCTCCCAGTACTTGGACTTGTGGACCCCCTCGGAGTAGGCCCGTGCAAAGCCACTCTCGCTGTTGAGCGCTGTGATGGCGGCGCTGAACTGAGACATGGGGTGCAGGTTGGTGGGGAAGTTGTCCAACATGGTGACCACATGGGAGGGGAGAGCAGCTCTTTTCGCCCATTCTTTGGACAGCCAGCTGACCTAAAAGGACAAAAACCCAGAACAAAGCAGGCATCTTCAAAATCTTGCATTACGGCAAACCCGCACATCTTGCTGTATGCTGGCCTTTACTTGAACCAGCAGGATCTTATCACAGAACACTCAAGAGAAGACACTCCAACAGAATAACAGCCATCACATCACCGTCTGTAAACATGTTTTGCCATCTCAGCATATTCTGAACAGAGCCTTTTGTGGTGTGCGTCTCTAAAATACGGTTGTGTCCGTCATCCGTATGCTCACCTGTTCTTCGGTGGGCACCTGTCCTGTGATCAGCAGCCAGAAGAGACCTTCAGGCAGTGGCTCCTGACCTCCTGGGGCCTTGGGCAGCAGACCCTGACACTCTGGAATGCTGTAGCCACGGAACCGGATTCCCTGAACAAGTGAGAGAGCAAGGGTGAAGAATTTGGGGTTGCTACCTTGATGGAAGCTTACCTCGGCAGAGATGGGCCTATACAGCAGAGGAATCATAAAGACACACACAAAATCTTTTTCGTTATGGTTGCCCTTTAGCATACACACCTCATCTGGATCCAGCACAGACGTCTCATACACCAGCCCCTTCATTCCCCTCATACCGCCATACACCTGTATGTTCACAAGAGAGACATTGACAAGTTAAAGGTGACCTCTACTAAAACATGAATCGTCAAACTTTTTTATTGTCCACCTGACTTTACAATGTTTTTAACAGTTGGTCAAGGTGTCAAGATAACAATTAATAACCAAGATCTTTTATCTTCTGTTCAAAGTACATTGTTATTATTGAAGTTTTCATTTCCACTAAGTATTGACTTGATTCAACCTGGACCCTATCAACTTGAGAATTATTTACAATGTAGTAACCAAATCTAGATATAACATGCAAAACCTGTACAGATAATAGCAACATTTCAAATGAAATGGCTGCGTTGGTGAAAGTATATGGAATCTATATAGGTTAGCTGTAGCCAATGACAGGTCAGCTCTTCTGTGACTCAGCTAAAAAAAAATGTCCTCTGTAACATGCCCTCTGCTCACACTGCCCTACCAAGTGAACATAAGGTCATTAGCCAACGCTCAAACGACAGCAAGGGGAAGAGTATTCAAAGGGTATCTTATGTTTCAAAGCATACATGTGTATGCATCTTGCAATCTTTGCATTACAAATGAAAAGTTGTTGAATTTCAGCATAGCATATCAGAAATGACTCACCATATCAACAGTGATTTGGCCAATGTTGGTTTTTCCATATTGCTGTTTGAAGTTCTTGATCCGGGTCTGTTCTTTGGGGATAAGGTCTGCCATAACATCCTTCAGATTCTGCAAAAAAACTAACTGTTTAATTAAATGAACCTCAACTGCCAAAGTTAAACTCTGCTTAGGAACTAGTTACTGACATTGCTTGATTTAGTGTTGGAACCGAATCGAGAGGCATAACGACAGTGAAAACAATTCTCCTTTCTCAATCCTTCAAAACATGCAGTCTATAAGACTATGGAGCTGAAAGATAAGGATTACTTACAGTTGCTGCGCTGGCATGTCTGGCAGCCACCAGGGCAGATGTGGCATTCTGGTGAACAAGAAATCAAAGCATTTATGAGGCAGGTCACTTTACATCCGTCCATAGCGTTGCACAAGTTTGCCATACTTAAATCAATTAGAAACTCAAACGAGGGACAAGTTTTACTGGTGCTTCTTTGTGCAATGGAAGCTAACCATCTGGCATTGACTCGGCCGATAAGCAAGCAGCTAGTGTTTTAAACCTAGCTTGCAACCAAGCCATTACGTTTGGCATCTTCAACTCGACATCAGAGGATGGTGCATACGATACTGCACACCATGTTTGGATTAGGGGAGGTGCCGCGTAAGTGTAGCTTTCTAGATTTGAATTTTGCCACAACTTGTCAACATAATGCACATATCGGGTATGGCGGTTCAGTTAGAAACAGTGCATTAGCTTCTATCCTAAAAGTTCTGAGCCAATTATATCTTCTTACATCAGAGGAGATGGTAGTAGATATAGGTTTGGTAGATAAGTAGGATTAAAACGGCTATCGGCTAGTGTAGCGATGACATTAGCTTCAGTAACCAAATAGTGATCTTGCTGCGATGGTAGGTAGCAGTCACTGAAACGGGACTCCCTGGTAGGACTGTCTAAAGGAAGGGAGGGCTAAGGGGGCTTGAGGACAGCTGGCTTGTGTCCAAGAGCAACCCAGGCGTGCTTCACTAACGTAGTGAACTATGGTCCTCCTGGCGGTTCCCCCCAAAGACCAAAAGACATGAGCTCATTTCCCCGCAGTTACACATTGTCCAGACAGCAGAGATTATGTAACCCAACCACACGCTTGTGGATCTCTTGGTACTAGTAACTCCTATCTTCTACCTGCCCTAATGGAAGGGGTGGGATTATTATTTTCTCAGCAGGATAGAGGTGGAAGTGATGGCTTTCTTCTGCATTGTTATGGCTGAATTGTAATTACAGAGCTTAATTCAAAAACGTTAATTAATATATGATGGAAACACACTAATTAAGCATATTATGACATGACATGCATCATTGTCCACTTTCCAAACACAAAACAAATATTATCCTATTTAAAAGCTATTATATGACCCCTATTTAACTGCAGACTGTAAGGAAGCTTTGAGCAAACATTCCTGCTAATAACAGTGAAGAGGTTATGATGACCCTGAGAGAGCTGCACAGCTTCCAGTGTATAGTTAAATGGTCCAATATTGAGCTTAAGTTTAATGACTTGCCCTGGACAGGACCAATGAGAGGACACTGTATTCTGCAGCTAAATGTGTCTCATAGTCGTAATGTGAAAGAGTTCTATGGAAATCGGACACTATTAGGGCAGTAGATGGACACATTGTCTGTCGTAACCAATAAGGGCTACTGCTGTTGAAAGCAGAACAATATTACTAACATACGAGCCACCAGTTTATGTAATTCTACATAATATGAAAATGTATGTATTTGTATACATACGTATATTATAAACTTCAATTTGTTTGTTTTTTAATATAAATTGGTGTAGTTAGTCTACCTTGTTTTAACTAATGTCTCATTTGAGATAATCCACTCGCCCACAGTTTAATTTAAATAACCAAACAACGTAAACGATGACGTGAAGGTCAAATTAGTTGAAAAGAGATGCAGCAGTAAAGCCTGTTCTAAATAATGGGACTTCAGTGCTCACAATAGGTCACTGAGCTACAATAATGCTCCCCTTAGAGCGAAATGAAGAGGTGAACCGGTTAGTTAGACGGGGGTTAACCAGCCAACACGTCGGGGCTCACAAAGCCAGGCCGGGCTGCGCTGCTCCGGTCAAGTGTCACTAGAAATAAGGTTATACATTTTAATTCCCCGCTTTACAAACCGGAAACCCCGTGTAAATCTCCGTTATAAATTATATTTGAAACGTTCATCGATGTGTGAGTTGACTTTCACGATGTGCTTGAAGGGCCGGCACCTCACTTTGAGTAACACTCGCTAGCTTGTCGTTAGCTCCATCGCTAGCCCGTTCACGTTCCCTTGAAAGCTAACCTCCACGGGTTTAGGTTGGACATAAAATATTTCTTACCTTTGAATTGAGAAGCTTAGGTGCTATCCGGCTGATGGTTAGAAAAGACATTGTGTTTGATAGTGTCTGGATTCAAACTAAGACTTTTGAGGTAATAGAGCCACTACAAGTGCACCGCGGAGCTGGTTGAAGGTGCCCCTCCAGAAAGCAGAAGGTTGAAGAGGGATCCGGGCCCGCAAGTAGACGTCAAGCTGATTGGAGGAAAGGTTCTACGTCACAATAGCGTAATACATTTTCATTGGTCAGATGACCGCATGGTGTATTTCTATTGGTCAGCTCTCACTCGGCTCTCTGCGATAGTTCATTGTGTAAAGGGTGTGTTCAAGAAATAGAAGAACAAGTTTTATGACTCACTTTATGATTCGTATGGTCGACCTCCGCATTTCCGTCATGGGGGGAACACCTGAGAAGGATTACATATTGAAAAAGTGTTTAGCATTTCACCAACATAGTTTATCTATGGTTTTTTTTGTATATGCAAAGACAATGAGTTACATACATGTATAAATATATATAATGGACAGGTGTATTATATATGTTGAACGAATTATTTCAAAATCAACCCCTTTAAAAAACTAGTTGTGAGAATAGCATAAATAAACCTTGGCTAGGTCACTTATATGTAATACTAAACAGGTCTCTCTCAAGAACATCCCCCAACTTATAATGGGGATATGTGTTTATTGAAATGAGACAAAATAAACGACAATGTCCAATTTACCTAAACTGAACTCCACTCTACACAACTGTATTTTAAACGTTGTACTCAACCAAAGCATTATGAACAAGTGATGAAAGCCATGCACTATGCACAACTGGCCTGAACAAATACTTTTGGTCCATTTCAAGTTATGAAAAAGCCAATACACAACTGCATTAAAATAGCCTCTGTGTATAAGTTGCACAAGTACATCTGGGCGCAAAACACTGCGCTTTAGAACTGCTCTTCTTGATCTTGATCTTGAAGTCAATTTCAAATAGTTTATTGTCAGAAATTATTACAACTAGACACCAGGAACTACTTGCTAGGGCAAGGAAGATAAAACATGCTAGAGAGAAAGAATATATAAAAATATACTATAAATATTAGCAGCCTATAAATAAATGAGTAAATTAGTACATGGTTATAATATAATTAAAACAAATTCTATACAAAATCCCAATTGTAACTATGTGCACATCCTGCTATTTGCAAAAGTCAAAGTTACACGCAATTATGAGGTTGAAAATGAATTATAATATATTATTGTGGGTGATAAGGTCATAAATTAAGAATGTAATGATGAGTTTTTACATGTGAATGTAGAAACTCGTCATTACAGGCTGTTGAGGATCCTGATGGCTGATCGGATAGAAACCCTACTTCAGTCTGCAGGTGAGAGCAGATGCTCTGGTCTCGCCGGCCAGACGGCAGCAGAGTGAAAGTTAATGTGCTGGTGGGGTCCTTCATAATCCTGAGAGCTTTCCTGAGATAAAGTGTGTGGGAGGTGTCCTGCAGGACTGGGAGCTCTCTGCCAATGATTTGCTCTGCAGTCCTGACAGCCCGGAAACCCGGTACCACTTGACGGCCCGTGGCTGAGCAGCTCTCGTACCATATATAGGGTCAGCTTATCTTCTGAGTCTGGTGTGTGTCATTCCACGTCCACCCTTGAAGCATTTTGACATTTTTGGAAACGCTTAACCATCATGGACTCGGAGTATAAAAAATACAAGCAGTCTGAACTAGCTATCAAATTTAAAACCCATCCTAACTAGGCGCAACCTTGACACGTGTCCGGCATGTTCCGAACGGCATATGTCAGTGGTCGCGGTGGCACATGCCACAGGCCAATCAACGATCTCTGCGTCTCTCGAACCGTCTGGGACCAACTCCTAATCGTGGGGTTCCTCTTCCCTGCATTTCTGTACAGAGAACCAAAGTCCAATTGGACCAACAACAACTGGTTGAGTGTAATTGAGTATTGATAAGATAGTAATGATAGCAAAAACCAAAATAATCCAAAAAATCACAGACGTAAAACAAGATCTTCATATTTATTCCCAAAGTATGTTTCAAAAGATGTACCAGGTGTACCAGGAGACACAACGACATGCAGTGCACCAGTATGAACAGTGGAGTGGGTTGATTGACTACTCCATGACATTGTAGAATGCACCTTGATAAAATATCATATAACATTTTGCAAATTGTACAAAATAGTTCACATGTAATGGGACCGTTTATAGCAAAGTAGTTATATTTCGGACATTGTTAAGATGGCTGCAAACCCATATTAAAAGCTCTCAGTAACCAAGCAATATTGGTTCATAAGTTGAATGGCAACAGAGGCAGTATTGTCAGATCTGGCAAGAAAAGCAGGCAACAGCAACTCAATAAGTGCACAAAAACAAACTAATTTAGTTATTTTCCCCCAGCATGCAATCCAGGTGATGAATTGTTATGGTTAGAAAATAAGATAATGTTATGCTTGGTACCACTAATTTTACCTTTAATTTTTTTTTTTTTTTTCTAAATCTTTTATGATCTGGCTACACTGTCTGAGCAGCTGACACACTTACCCACGTATTGATAATTGAATAACATCCTAGTTCCTTACAACTATTGAACCACTCTAGAAGGAGCATTATCATTCTTCATTCATCACATGGATGCAATATGTAATAACAATGACAGTCTGTGAAGGGATCCATTGGCACAATCACTTTGCTTGCTGTAGCTGCAATTTTTTCCCCCTTGCATACTCAACCCAGTCGGAAGTTTGAAACAAAGAAAAATGTCATTGTAAACTACTCCACATCATGCAGCCATCATGACATGCACGCATTTGATGATTCGTAAACATTCTGTCAAATGAAATAAAAAAAATACATACAGATCCCTCATGGCCTATGGAGGCTTATGTAGACACATAAGGCCTGTGACGGACACCAATACAAACACCCGCGTGGAGGAAAGTTCAAGACGGTGAACTGAAGAGTTTGGTCCCCACTCCTGTGCTTCTGTGGCTGGTAGGCCAAACCGATCGAGTACCTCATAGACACGTAAAGTCTCAAACATTGTTCTTTTGGCTCAATTATCGTCCTCCTCCTCTGGCTCCTCCACAGGGGCCAGGAGGAGCCCCTGCCTCATGCAGCCCTGGACGTAGTTCACCAGAGTCCTCTGGAAGTGCTGGATGCTGCGCCTGTCCCGGAGCTCGTGGCCCTCGTCAGGGTACATCTGCAGGGAGTAGTTGGCCTCCGCCTTCACCAGACGGCTGACCAGCTCCGCGCTGTGCTGGAAGTGGACGCTCGCTACGGTACCGTGAAACACCGCACGCGCACACACACACACACACACACACACACACACACACACACACACACACACACACACACACACACACACACACACACACACACACACACACACACACACACACGGAAATAACATTAATTTAGAAAAATGTAAAAACTATTAAAATAAAATAATTGTTTAGCTGCAGGATCTCACCATCTGCCGTTCCATGTAGAATTAGGAGATTCTTGTCTTTGAGTTTATGAACCTCCTCCAGCAGAGATGCAGACTGTAGGACGGCAGACCAATAACAATGAATCTCATTATACAAAGACAATTATTGTGATCATTGTCATGTTATTCATGCTGTCATTTTTTATTATTTCATTACACTTTGAAGCAATATTTCTCACCAAATATGTGTGCTCCTCCTTGGCTGGAAGGCCTAAATATCGCTCAGAGAACGCAGAACCTATATGTGACGGAACGAATCATGTTCAAAAGATTATTGCATAATTGAAGCTTCATGGGTTTATCATTTATGACTTCATAGTTCTAACTCACTATAAAGTCTGAAGTCGGTAATGGGAGCCGCGGCAGCCGCACATTGAAACAGCCGGTCCGTTGCACCTAACATCTTTAGAGCTAAATAACCACCAAACGCCTATGAGAAAGTACATGAAACGCACGTAAACACAATGCTCTAAGTGGGTCAAACGACACGCACATCCAGTGGTGCTTTCCAAATCAGTAGAGATGTGCCAGCCATTACGCCATTACGTTAACCATTCCCCACACTATGAAAAAGCATTGCCACCTTGCCGTAAAGGGCCATTCTCCGATCGTCGATGTAAGGCAGTTGCATCAACCATCTGTGGGAATGGGCCATAAAAGTACATTCATGATCATTAAACACATCAATGCATATGACTTTAAAATCACCTCACTGGCATAATGTCAAATAAACAAAATAAATGAAAGAGGCCGTATACTGACTCCACGACCCCCAGGTAGTCCTTCACTCTGAGGGAGCTGAGCTTGTGGGGGTCCACCGAGGAGGCCCGCTGCCCGCTGCGGCCGTCCACCCACGCCAGGGCCGCGCCGTGGGAGCTGGACAGCACCTGGGGCCAGCCCAGGCTGAACTCCTCCGTCACCGACTGGCTTCCCGGAACTCCATCTCTGACCCACCAGAGAGGATCAGGATTAGCCACTCGAGCTAACAGACGAGGTGTGGAGCCGGACGGAGTGAACAGCGCCCCAGGTGGTCTGCGACAAATCTGTTGTGATGTCTGCACGACACACACATCGATCCGTCTATATGTACAATGTATAACATGTGAATAAGCGAATGAGTGTGTTCTATTAAATGAATGTATATACATTGCATTTCTATTAAATTTGAATAGCCCTTAATCACAGGTAAAGTTTCAATGGGATTAACAGGCCATATATTTATGTCACCCCCCTGACCCTCGCCCCCGAGAGGGCAAGAAAAAGCTCCCTTATGTATATCTGTAGAAAAACAGATGAAAGTTAAATATGGATAGACATATTGAATATACATAGAAAGAACGATATATAGATAGAACCATAGATTCATAGAATCTCGGATAGATACATAGATAGAGGTATAGCAATAGGTATCCATGCTTTCTGTCTTTATGAAGAATACCTATGACTCTAACTAACTCTAATGCTGCATATGCAGCCTGCTGGCTCAAAGTGACGCTGCACGCTGCCAGACATGTGATCTGCTGTAACCGAAGCCCGGGGACTCTTACACGATGAGGAGGAGCGGGTGCAGGTTCAACTCGTAACCCCGAGGTACAGACAGCTTTAGGTGCAGATCTAAACAAAGCATACAGAGACACGGTGAGCATCTTCGGCATGTAGATCCGTAGCAATGAATGTATAGATATATATAGAACTATATATATATATATATATATATATATATATATATATATATGCAGAACTATAGAACTATGTAACTATATAGAACTATGAACTATATAGAACTATGGAACTATATATATATATAGAACTATATATATATATGTATGTAAATATCTATAGATATTGTATACATATTAATAAAATGAATACTGGATAATGAGCAGATATTAAATGCAGATATGAAGGAACCCTCCGCTGATGGTCTCACCGTGGCTGTCTGTGGAGAGCGTCCTGAACTTGGTCTCTGGGAGCTGCTTGTCCTCCAGGGCTTCAGCCAGAGGGCCGTTGTCCTCCAGCACCTCGTACCCTGGGGAGGAGGGTCCATAGGGGGGGGGGGGTTCATATACAGGATAGCTGTGTGTATACAGTACACTAGGCCCATGTTGAATCCAAAACATCACCGTGGTGAGTGAGCAGGTGAGCAGGTCCGTGACACGAGACCAAAGCATTACCACAGAGACCAGAGCACAGAGCCATAACCTCTGCATGCCCTGGAGCTACAGAGACCAGAGCACAGAGCCATTACCTCTGCATGCCCTGGAGCTACAGAGACCAGAGCACAGAGCCATAACCTCTACATGGCCTGGAGCTTGTCCCAGAATACACGCAAAATTAAAAGAGAGGAAAATGAGTGTATCAGTGGCAATAATCCAGTCCCAGAAGCTCCTTAAGAAGTCACTTTCAGCACCTCTTAACGTTGGTTATCTAACTAATTAGTGGAGTCTTTGTCTGTCTGTCTGTCTGTCTGTCTGTCTGTCTGTCTGTCTGTCTGTCTGTCTGTCTGTCTGTCTGTCTGTCTGTCTGTCTGTCTGTCTGTCTGTCTGTCTGTCTGTCTGTCTGTCTGTCTGTCTGTCTGTCTGTCTGTCTGTCTGTCTGTCTGTCTGTCTCTCTGACAACCGTTTATCTGATCCTCTTCCTACTTGGGGGTTGCATTGCTGAGGACCCAAAGAGGTGCAGTGTCCAGACTGACCTTGTTTGGATAAGCGGTTTTTGAGATAGCTGCAAGCAGCAGCGCAATCAGCCCATCCTGAGCAGGCCCGTTTTCACTGGGCACTGCATTAGTATAGCTAATGCGGTTACGTTGTAGTGGCCTGATACACTTTTTTTGTATTGTGTGAATGACATGCAGCAGCTATTACACAGAGCTGGAGATAGAGGGCAATGTTTCCCAAGGAAAACACCAGGATGAATTGTTGTTGTGCAGTCTGGATATTGTGTGCGTGTGTGTTTCTGCGTGTATGTATGTGTGTGTGTGTGTGTGTGTGTGTGTGTGTGTGTGTGTGTGTGTGTGTGTGTGTGTGTGTGTGCATGTGTGTATGTGTGTGTACGTGCATGTGTGTGTGTATATGTTTGTTTGTGCGTGTGTGTGTGTGTGTGTGTGTGTGTGTGTGTGTGTGTGTGTGTGTGTGTGTGTGTGTGTGTGTGTGTGTGTGTGTGTGTGTGTGTGTGTGTGTGTGTGTGTGTGTGTGTGTGTGTGTGTGTGTGTGCGTGTGTGCGTGCGTGCGTGCGTGCGTGCGTGCGTGCGTGTGTGTGTGTGTGTGTGTGTGTGTGTGTGTATATGTTTGTGTGTGTGTCAGCCTCCGACATTCCCCCCTCTGACCACACCGCCCTCTCCGGCTGCCCTGAGCGGTGGTGGAGGGGCTGGGCGGAGGTGTTCGACACGGTGGTCTAGGACTGGAGCAGAGCTTCATCATTATGAGAGCCAGGCAGCGGTAGCACTCACTAGAGGGCTCCGTCGTGCTGTGCAGCGTCACTTGAGGGATTCCCGGGCCTGGTGAATCATACAAACAATGAGATTAAACAGGAACCTGGTCTATTTGAGCAGTAAGCAACTTTCACGTCCAGCTATTCCATATCTTCCGGCAGAGGGTATATTTGCTGGTTTTGTGTGCTTGCGTAGGTTGTTCATATAATGTTTGCTTATAGCTGTGCTTGTTTGTTTGTGTGCCGTCGGTGGGCCTTGTTTACCGAGGCAATAGAGAATGAAGTTGGTCTGATTGTGGCTGAAGTCTGCTTTGAAGAAACTGCATTCCTCTTTCAGATCACAGGAGAGACACTGGCGCTGAAAGACTCCGTTCAGGTCCACGCTGAAAGAGAAGACCAGGGATGGTGAAGCGAGGGGCGGTATGAGGCGATAACCCATTTCACAGAGGTGTCGTCGCACGACAAACAAAGGCGTCGCTCAACACACTAGCAATGGGCGTGTTACATCATGTACCAGGGCATGGGTTGTAGACCCATCTGCACTAGCATGCTCTGCTCGGTACATCAAAGGAGCAGACCCGTTGTTAATGAGATGAGCACCAGCGTTTCTCTATGAAGAGGATCTACTGGACATACTCCGTGACAAGGTCTACCTGTTCCCCGTCGCATCTCTACCTGGAATAATAGAATAGACAGGGGACCGATTCCTCAGACACAAATAGGAAGTGGAGTGTGTATGGATGAAGGCTGCTTTAAGCAGCCTCACCTGGCCCGGGTCAGACTGATTGGACTCTCTGGCTGGGTGCACAGGTTAAACCAGCCATCACCACACACACACACACACATATTGTTACACTCCACCTAGGAGGCTGCCACCCTCCCCCTAGCATACTTTTACTGGGCTCCTCCAGACAAGGACAGATGATGGTGATGTTGGAAAACGGTTTATTGTAGAAATTGATCTCCAATGATAAGTATAAGCATTAGCCTGCCTACATGACGTCCAGTCACTCATTACGCCTCTGTTACACCTCCTAACAGCCCTCTGAGATGAACCTTGTTTACTTAGCAGACTTCAAGTTGATCCCAAAAAATATAAACTCCTGTTTATATACCCCGCTATGCCCGGCTCAGCTCATCCAGGGAAATACTTCAAGAGGGCTTTATGAAGGCCAGAAAGGAGAGTGGAGCCCTCTTCATGCGCTCTACATTTTACGGCTAACTAATTAATGTCAATGATAAACATTACTTGCCGTATGAATGTAATTACTATAAGCTTAAAGGAAGCCGTTTTCTTGCCCATATAAAGGAAATAACTGTGGAAGAATCACAGTCAATAAAAGGCCTACATTCCGAGGGACACTCATTTACACAGTCTACACACCTGAGATGAACCCTGGCTACTACAAGTTGAGCCCTAAAAGCTGTAAACCTCCCTGTAACTGGCTCACCCCATCCTGAGAGGAAGAGACGTGGAGGCATATGATCTGACTAATACTGACTTATGCGTTAAGGATAACGAGTCAGTGCTACACTCAAAGTTAAAACATTGCCTGCTTTATGAATGTTTTCCACAATCACATACGGTGGTATTGTCAATTGGAGGAAGGTATGCTTTATTGTCTGAGTAGATGTTTATTATGTAGTTTTATACCAATAAGGTGAATTTCAATCAGAGCACCGCATTGCTCTACATCTAACATAACTGTAATGTGAAGATGAACATTCTTTCCGTGGTAATCTACAGAGAATCCAGAGAAGACGATCAGTGCATGTTGAGTCAATGGGGAGCTGGGCTAGGGGCTACGGGAGGTGCCTCACATGTGGTGCTTGGTCGGTGTATGTCGGAGGTATCCACCCATTTTGGGAAAATTACCTGAAGCCTGATTCAAGAACAGTTAAGAGTTCTTTGCAAACAAACTCAGGTTTTGTTGTTAGTTGTAACAAGGGATAATAAAGTCTTTATCTTTCAAACTTTAGCTTTCTCAACCTCTCAGATGTTAAATTGTAGCATTGCATCCACGACTATATTAAGGCCCAATCCCATTTCTACCCCTTACCCCTTCCCCTTACTCCTTCCCCTTACCCCTCCCCCTTGTTTTGAAGAGGTAAGGGGAAGGGGTAAGGGGTAGAAATGGGATTGGGCCTTAACTTGTGCACATTGATTGCTCAATGTGCAACAGGTGTGCAGCTTCACCCAGCCCCAGAGTCCAATCAGACTGACTCGGGTCAGGTGAGGATACTTAAACCAGCCATCATCCACACAAACTTAACAGACATTCATCATCCTTGTAAAAATGTATACATGGATGCCATGTTGATGTCTGAACTAGCAAGTTGGCTGCAACACTTGATAGGACTTGGAAAAAAAGAGCTATGAATCAATAAGGGAATGTATATAACTGCTATACATCCAGGAAATGGATGATTGAGGAGACAAGCTCATTATTCACAGTTAGCAGACGAGAACATTTAGCATGAGATGCGGTCTGCAGGCTTCCTGTCAGCTGACTTGGCCTCAGCCTGTTTAAATGCATTAAGCTGGGCTGCCTGCCTGGAACCCATTCATGGGGGCAGAGAGGCGTCAGCTGTTGCCCTACGGGGGTCGTTTCTTCCTCCGTAACAAATCACGCCGGCATATTTGCAATAGTAAGCCTGAACATTAGCAAGCTGCTGTTTTGCTGCTTTGCAAGGGTAAATCTCAGACCATTTGAATAAGGAATTTATTGATTCCATCTCTTTAAAAGGGATCAAATCATTCAGTATTTGATTAATTCAACAAAATGGCAATACATCAAGACCCTCACAAGTATAAACATATTTCCGATTAATGCAACTGATTTTGAAAGTAGCGTATCTCACCTGTAAAGATGTCTGCTTTGCCTAGATCCCTCTGAGCTCATGAAGTATCTGTCAGAGACACAGAGACACAAGCCATTGGAAACCTTATAAGTTATTAGTTATTTTGACCCTCAACAGTCTACCCTGACACCGCGTTGTAAATGATCCACACAGACCATATATCAACACAAAACACTGTTTCCCATTTGTACATAAAGCATAACCAGCTCAAACATATTATGTCGGCGGCAGAGAGATGGAGGCTGTGCGTTGGAGCTCTGAATCCACACGGCAGCCTCTTCTCCTGTGGGCTTTGTCTTCAGCGTTTGAAAGATTGTGATTGTGCATTTTGTGTGAGCGCCTTTCAATTGCTTGCGGAGAAGCGAGGGAACGCGTGAGTTTGGCAGCCATCCACCACCCACCCAAATCACAGGACACTTTGCACAGTATATAGTCTCTGATGTTTGCTGTAATGGTGCTTCAATCAGTCATGAAGGGCTACAAGGTGCCCCAAGCCCCAGAGAGGAGGGCTAAGCAGCACCGTTCCACGGCTTAGTTCGACTAATCCAATGATGCGTTCCACACCACCTCTTTGCCACAAGCAACATCCAAATTCAAACGGGTGGGATGGTTCTCTTACCTTATCGGCTTTAAACAGGTTTTTTAAACATATACCACTGGGGATTCACTTTACCAAACTAATGTGGAGCGAGGATGGCTTTAAGTATCCGCTCTCTGCTCTCTGCTCTCTGCAGCCTCTTCCTGCGATGCCATCTTATGTTCATGGCTAACAAACAGAAAAACCTATCTGCTACTTCTGCTCTAAGGCCCCAGAGGCCGTTCACGTACATCCTCCCAGCTTCCTCGTCCAGCGCGCACAGTGACGTCACGTCCCAGTTCCCTGATGTCAGGAAGCGGGGGGGCACAGAGGGGATGGCAGGCTGGGTCCCACAGGAGGCAGAGAGAGTGGATCAAGAGACAGGCACGCACTCAAAACAAATGCATTCTGTTAGATATATGTGTATACAGATATCTCCTCCCCTTCTTCTGTGGATATATATATATATATATATATATATATATATATATATATATATATATATGTATATATATATATATTACAGTTTTTCTCAGTCGCTTTGGTACATTTCTCACATCAGAATTGAAATTGGCAAAACAGTAAGTGCATTTCTCAAAACAATTCGTACAAATAGCAAAACAGCATGGATTTCAAGCAAAAGCCAGTCTCTTGCTCAAAATCCTTTGTTCGTTTCTCAAAAGTAAATATCTGTGTCAATGAACATTTCAGTGCCATCACAATGACAAGTCCTTGTGTCATTGTGTACGGATAAGACAGTCAAATTGCTTAGTCATGTTGTCAATATAACAGTGTACTCTGGAGGGATGTTCTGATAGAAGACAATTATTGTCAATTGTAAGTTACACCTTAGTGTATGTGGGAGATTGATTGCAAGAGACTGGACAAGATTCACATTTACGCTTTGACTGTTTGTACTGTAATTTGTTGACAGACCATGTAGTTAAACTTCCTTAGGGTAAACTGTACATGCATTGCTGTAGGAATTACAGTGCAGTCTTCCTACACCTCCTGACGTTCCTGTCTGATGGGCCACAAATTCTCAGGCAGCCTCACTCCTCTTCCTCTTCTTCTCTCTGGCTGTTGACCCTGTCCAATTCCTTGTCCTTCCATTGGCAGACAATGTAACATTGTGTTGTGCTCCAGCTATATATATGCTTGCCAGTTCAACGTTCAGGAGATCCACCAAAAACAAGATTCACCTGGGAGCAATTTACCAATTCAGGACAGATTTAGAAAAAAAGTCTAATGGAAATGTATAGAAATATGCAATAGATATATTGCAATATATTCAATAGAGACCCATTACAATACATTTTGATCAACATGACATAAGCAATTGATAATGTAGGAAAGAGCAGAGAATTGTACATAATCATTTGCATGAATGTACCAAAGCATTTGCAACTTGTTCAAATAAATGAGAAACTGCTTTTTTGATGTGCACAAGTGACACAATGATGTGAAGATTGAACAGGTAGTTTTTCAAGAATTTCTACCTGAATTTCAATTCTGATCTGAGAAATGTACCAAAGCCACTGAGAAAAACTGTAACAGAAGTAGGGGAGGAGATATCTTTTGGGCTTATGCCTCACATTTCTTTCAAAATCTGATAAATAATACAGATAATAGAACATATTACCAAACCATAAGACAAAGAGGATATTTCGTTTTTTTTTCATAACCAATTACATTGATAGATAATAAAATAACAGGAAAAAACAAAAAATGTCATTGCACTTATTGTTTTGGGAAATGTAGGAGATGTAAAGTCGATCCTGTTATCTTAATTGGTATCACTAAAGGTGAGAAACAAGCAAAACTTTATTTCCCCATGCTGTTTAAAATTACCCTGTTTAAATTGGACTGCCTTCTGAGTGATTAGCTATTAGAGACTGATGAAAAAGGGAATCGTGATGTATGATAATAACGATAATAATAATAATTGATCCGTTTTTTCTTATAGCGTTTTTCTAAATACTCAAAGACGCTTTTCAAATGAAAAAGGAATACATACAGACAGTACAGACACTCAAACAAAAGGAAAAATTAAACAACACCACAACAATAGACAAAACATTAAGAGAGCGAGAGAGGGTGGGAGATGGCAGAAGATGTACGTATGAAGTTGTATGATGAGGGTTTTGTCTGAGGATGTGTTCTCTGACCTGGGCTGAGACACTGGCGATGTGGTAGAACTCTCCACGGGCTCCCTGTTTGGCAGGCAGCACCATATAAAACACAGAGCCATCCGCAGTGAACAAGGGGGTATCCTGTTGGTGAGAGACGGAGAGAGGTCTGAGTCAACAGAGATACGGCGGGCCCGCCACCAAAGGGATGACCAAGAGAACCCCCCCTCACCACCACCGCAGCCCTGGAGAGGTCAGAGCGGCTGACCTTTGTACTACTGACCTGTCGGTGGTTTTGCATGAGATCCATGACCATTTTGTGTTTCTGGGAATTCACAATCACAGAGAGCAGAATGTTATTCATCAATATCGAGGCATTACATGAAGCGTTCTCACGGGAACAAAGCATTTGGTTGGTCTGCAGGAATGCTGCAGCATGCAACCCATTGATCTCAACAGGAGAGCGTGATGAGGACGGGAATCCTGACACCCTTAGTGAAGGAACTGTTCTATATGTGTAACAACAACCCGGGACCCCTCACCTCTGAGCAGGCCCCAGTGGTGGCCTCGCAGACGCACAGCACAGATTGGTTCTGGGAGCGGTTGAGCCAACGCACCGCAAGGCGGGTGCTGCTAATCCAGGTTACCATGGAAATGTAGCCGTCTCTACACAGAGAAAACAATTACCATTATCATCAATAATACAGAGGGGGGCCAACAGAAAGATAAAAGATTTTATTATTTAGCTATTTTCTTTTGCGATTTAAAAAAAAGAAGAGTTTAAAATGCTTGTTCAAGGTCAAATAGAAGGAAATCCGTTAGGAAGCAAGAGCAGAGTAAACACAGATAAATAAAAGAAAGATGAGAAAAAAATGAAGGAGAAAACAAAATAATGCATAAAAACAAATCAATAAAATTGGTTAATTTTAAAAACAAACACAAAACAGAAGAACCAAAAGAAAAATGGATCCTTCGAAAAGGTTTGACACCTGGTCCTGAAGGAGTCTGGGGGCGTCATCTCCAGCGTGTGAGTCGGACCGTACAGATTCACCACAAACAGGCTGACAGAGGGGATACCGGAGCCAGCCTGGGAACAGCCGCAACAACAAAACAGCCATCACAACCGAGACACGTCTGCAGACATCCTGGCAGGCAAATGCTTAAAAAAAGAAACATGGCTGTCAAAGACCTGAGTTTGAGACCTTAGGGTAGGGGTAGAGCCGGTTGGAGGGGTAGATGTTGCCTAGGAACAGCGGTATCTCCATCAGCGGCGTGGCCGAGTTGTTGACGGTGAGGTAGGCGAGCCGGGCGCCGTCCACGGACCACCAGTGCGCCGCGTAGCTCAGCAGGACCTCCTCTGGGGAGCAGAACCAGGACACTGCGTCAGCCGGGCTCCTTGACTGAACCCCCCCCGGCCGGCTGTGTGGGCGAGGCTGGACAGCGACTGACCTTCGTAGGTCCAGTCCGACAGGCCGTTGGTCACCTGCCTCTCCCGCCCGGAGGACGTGAGGCGCAGGGCCGGGCTGGACGCGCCGGGCTGGTAGTAGATATCTCCCCCGTGCACGTAGATCTGACGCCACGGCGCCGATCGATCATGTCAGACGGATACAGCGTTGTGTTGTGATTTGATTATTCATTGGATTCGGTACACTGAGTTCGTCTTGAAGGCAGAGCACAGCTGCGCTGGGAACAGTGCCACTTAACTCATGGGCAACAGATGAGCAAAGATGCATGAGCACATTTATTCTGCTATATTGCCATTGATTTTTTTTCTTCTGTTTTTAGTAAACTAACTTGGTGTACAATATTGGCTGTGCATGCTGGCAGGCATAACTGATGTGGTAGCCATGGCCCTGAGTAATTGAAGTGACTCAAATTATGAGTGGTGAGTTGGTGATTGAGTGAGTGCGGGTTGTGGGTGTAAGTGAGTGAGTAAGGGAGTGAGTGAGTCTAACCAGCTGGTTCCCCTGCGGACCCCAGCCTGCGTACTGCAGCCCTGGCGCCTCCCCCTCTGGTGGGCTCAGCTCCAAGAGGTCCCTGGAAAACACACACAAAGACCCCGACTTAAGCCCCCTGGAGAGAGAGAGAGAGAGAGAGAGGGAGAGGGAGAGGGAGAGAGAGAGAGAGATAGAGAGAGAGAGAGAGAGAGAGAGAGAGAGAGAGAGAGAGAGAAAGAGAGAGATCCATGCCTGGCCCTTGCTCTTTGTTTGATAGAGTCTAGTTGAAACGAGGACACAAGATGCTGAGCGGAAAGAGATGAGGATATGAATGGTATCGGTTCATGCAAGGGTGCAAACTCGCTCTTTCCTTTTTATTCAGTTGCAGTTTTTATCTTCCAGAGGACAGGCACACATTTTCTAGCAACGTTTTCTCAGGTAATTCCCATAACAATCTTTCGTAGATACAGGATCCTGGCTCCAAACACAATTACAATGACGCTCGCTGCTGTTATTGCACTGAAGATATTTTGTAGGCAGCCAGGAGCCTAGCGAGGACACTGACACAACAACAATGCTGGGCGAGATGTAGGGCGGAGTCATGGTGGGGTTATTCGACGAGACACAACTGGGGTCGGTCCGCTGGCCCGCTTGCTTTGGCAGCAGTCATGCCCAGTGCAGCCCATGCAATAGCAGTAGTAGCTGGCTACCTACCCATTGGCCACAGTGTAGATAGCATAAGAGGCAGTGAAGGACTGAGAGAACACCTGGAAGAGGGAGAGCACACGTTGCACAACAACAGTGCTGCGCTTGAGAACAGACTTTCAATCGTCTCCATACACGTGCACGCTCACACACACGCTCACGCACACTCACACATGTGCATACAGGAGCCCCCCGACACACAGACACACACTCACACATGTGCATGCATGAAATCACATATGCATGCACACATGTGCACTCACTCCACCCTCAACGCATACACTCTCACACACACACACACACACACACACACACACACACACACACACACACACACACACACACACACACACACACACACACACACACACACACACACACACACACACACACACACACACACACACACAAACACACAGGCACACATGCCTACGTAGATTGGCATGTGCACATTCATATTATTATACATGAGTACAATTTGCCTGCAGCTATAAATCAAGTAGTGATGTTTGATTGTATCACCTCCCCATATGGTCACCATGGGGAAACAGAGAGACAAGCTCTATGCAAACAAATTAACAGAGACAGGTAAACACTGGGGAGACTTGAGAATCTGGGGTACTTATTCTTATTAGCTGCATAATTGCTGCTGATATTCCTCTCAGAGAGAGATCTATCGTGGCCACTCTTTTGTTACCCTGACACAAGAGGCCCACTGAATAATTGAATTAGAAAATAGAAGAAGACTTAGACCTAAATCAATGATTGTGCTTGTGTGTGTGTGTGTGTGTGTGTGTGTGTGTGTGTGTCTGTGTGTGTTTGTGTTTGTTGGAGGCTGTGTTAAACACAATTGATCCCAACAGTAGCTGATAAATTCCAGGTAATGTATCGATCGCGACCATTCTTCTCACAACCAAGAGCTAGAAGCAGGATCATGCAGAGTGTCCCCTGAGAGGCCAGACGCTGGCAGCCTGTCCCTCAAGGCCCTGCTGCGTGTCCGGGCTGCGGTGCGGCCTGCTAAACAGCGTCATCGCATTTCTCCCCTTAATCTGTGTCAGCGGCAAAGGGAGCGCACGGACGGAGAGGAGACGAGAGAATATCTGAGCACTGACACTGTCGAGCTTGGTAATTGAGGTTGTGAAAAAGCAGCTTGCAGTGTGCAGTGCCCCGTCTCACACAGCGGGGAATTTGTCATTAGCGTGAGGACGGTGGTGCGTGGAGCAGGGACACTGCTATTGAACGTGATACCTTTTGGATTACAGGCGGTGAGGGCGGGAACAGGAGATCGTATCGTTCAATTTGAAAAAACAAGAGAATGGAATCCAATCAATGCAATTTTCTTCCTTTTTTTTTTTTTCAATCAACCTCTTCCTTCCTCCCTTCCTTTCTTTCCTTCTTCTTTGTCTCTGGAATTAGTTGAATCTGATCTGCTGACGGCGAGCTTTTTGCAGTGCGGCGCGAGAAGGCTTCTCCCCTTTCTCTAGGAGCCAGCGCGGAAAGGCCAAGGCCGTCAGTCGACAGCGAGTGTGGAGCGGTGTGAAGAAAGTGTACAAAGGGCATGCCAAGAGGAGCCGCAGTTCTGATTCCAATGTGCCTCCCCCCCCCCCCCCCCCCCCCATAACCATCCTGTCTATAGGCTGACCGCCCCCCTCTCTCGCCAGTACACGCAGCGATAGTGTCTGACTGAACACGGCTGTAACAATAGAGGCCGGATTACACCAGCGGCGGCTGTGTGGGGAGGACATATCGGTTGCAAAGAATGTGCTGCAGAACCCCCCTGTCTGGAGGATAATAGCATTTCCTCCGATCCCATTATTCCCGCTTCTCAGGATTCTTTGAACAGCAGTCACGACGTGTTGGACTTTCTACCTGCAAAGCAAGAGCTGCTGTCTCCACCGTGAAAAATAAACTCCCCGGGCTGCCTTGCTTGTACCTAAATGCCACCGTGTTGATTAAAGTCTGACAGGGTTTACTTTCCTTAATCACACTCAGACACACACACA
>NC_082382.1:9353120-9415620 GCF_031168955.1 Gadus macrocephalus | reverse complement strand
CCCAGTTTAAACAGTGTTTGTGACCGTCTTGAGTCGGGACGGTGTGTTGTTAGCCTGTGGATGCTACGGGCTATAGTCGTTCATAGACTAAGTTAACACGTCTGGGATTAAAGAGATGCGATTAAACAGCCTGTCACAAACAAACAAAAGCTGTTGCTCTATGTTTTGAAGAAATACAAAACCCGCTATTCTAACGATACTTTATGGTGACGTCACATTGAGGTAATGGAAACCGCCAGGCAATTAATAGTTGGAGCAACGGATGTATGGTCTATTTCGATGCTTTAAATATAGGCCTCACTCTGATTATTTTATAGTAAGATAGAAGTTTGGTTCAACAGGATTAATAGCTAAATCCTGATGAAATGTCTAATCTGCAGTTACCTTGAGGTCTTTATGTATGTCTTTTTTTTCATTTTAGATTACCATGGAGACTGTTGGGGTAAACCTGCACATATTACTGGAACCGTTGATGTCCCAGATTGAAGTGCTCAACAATGAGTGCATTGAGCCTCGTGAGTATACACCACAATTCTTCTATTGTTCTTCCATCGTTTCATTGTTTCCTGTACATAAACCAGTCTGTGCTCTCTTTTTCCAGAGTTTATTCAGATGGCTCTCAACTTTGACGAGTGCCGTCGGAAGTGGCTGAGGCTGGAACAGGACCTGGGCTCCTGCCAGGAGGTGCTCGCTAAAACCCAGACAGAAAGGGGATCGCTGGAGGTCAAACTCAAGCACGCCCGCAATCAGGTGGACGTGGAGATCAGACGGCGACAGAAGGCAGAGGCAGAGTGTGAGAAGCTGGTACGTCGGTCGGATGTTATCTCGCTGATATGTACAAAAGCATTATTCAAGTGTTTTTTTCGTCAGCTCTGTTATCCAGACATGTTAATGGGGCGGCATGTGTCTCAGGAGGTAGAGCGGGTTGACTGGTAACCTGAAGGTTGCTTGTTCGAGTGTCTTATGTTCGCCTCACCCTGATTGCTCCTGATGGACTGGCTGTCGCCCTGCGTGGTTGACCTCGCTGTCGGTGTGTGTGAATGTGTGTATGAATGCTTGTAAGTCACTTTGGATAAAAGAAAAATCCCCTAATTGTAGATGTAATTGTTGATATGATTGTCCTCCTGTGACAGGATCGTCAAATCCAGCTGATCAGGGAGCTTCTGATCAGCGAGGGTTCCTCCAACAGCATCCAGCTGAATGAGGAGCAGCGCTCCGCACTCGCCTTCCTCAATGCAAGATCTCACGCTGTACCGAACATGAACACCAGCCGCAGGCAAGTTCTCTTCATAATTACGTTTATATCGGAGATTTCTTTCTGTTCTGTCCACTCCTGTGAATCAACACTTACAAACTGGTTCTAGTGCTCCTGAACGAGTGGTCTCATCTATGTGTGTATCCTGCTCCTTCTGAATAGGCTGTTGACCATCGATGAGTCTGCATCCATCTTGTCAGACATCAGTTATGATAAAACCGACGACTCACTGGTGAGTTTTATTTCTGTCTTAATCCAATCATCTTCAAATTTTTGTCATTATGGTCTTGCGTATGTTTTAATGTAGTCTCACAAATCAGACATTAGATTGATATGCAAGTTTTTAGGCAGACAAGCTCAAATCTGGGTGAACGTGGTGTTTCATTTTCTTTAGCTTCATTTTCTTTTTTTCCACCATATCCTTTTGATGGAGACTAGCAAAAGGAGACTAGATCTCCAAGCATTCATTTGGTGAACACAAACGGGTCCAGCATTAGTTAACTAAAACCAAAATGTATGCAGCGGGTAGCCTAGCCCACATGTGAATGAGTTTTCTTCAGTAGAATATCTGTGTAATGAAACAGGAAACGAGGTGTAGCACTTCGCCTCGCAGATCCTGGTTGCTGGATCCAAGATGAGGTTTAATGATGCTAGTGGATTGAATATATTTCCTAAGCAGTTCTTTAGGTTTTATTGATTCTCCATGTCCAAGCTAATCCTAATCTGGTTGGTTGCAGGACTGGAACTCTTCGGCCGCCCCCGCAATGCGACTCAGGAAACGACAAAAGAGGGTAAATGCTGTGTAGACCAAGGCCCAATCCCATTTCTACCCCTTACCCCTCCCCCTTGTTTTAAGGGGTAAGGGTATTGGTCCTTAGGTCCAATCCCATTTCTAACCCTTCCCCTTACCCCTTCAAAACAAGGGGGAGGGGGAAGGGGAGAAATGTGATTGGGCCCAAATGTCTCCTCTGAATTTGTGTAATCTGTTGCCATGCGACCTGCATGCTAATGGACCTCGATATCTGGCCCGCAGCGCTCCTCTAGAAACCAGGTCGATGGCCCTCCCATGATCGCCAAGAGGTCTCGCTCGGCAGGCAGGAAGTCCCACAGGGTGAGTAATGCCCCCCTGGGGCTGCACAGCGGGCAGGAAGCAGTCTGCGCCGCCCTGGTCCCACTGTTGTCCTTCTGCAGTTACAGGAGAACGAGTCTCTTGTGGCCAAAACCACGTTGACGGTACCGGCCGGCGGTGGACCGGTGGAGGCCGTTTCCACTATTGAGACGGTCCCAACACCATATTGGACCCGCAGCAAGAGGATAACTGGTGAGGGCTCTATGTATAGATGGATAAAGGGATGGATTTACCTTGATGGATGGATGGGTATTCATCTCTATAGATTGATGGATATATATTATTAAAGTATTGATCCCCAACCCTTAGAAAAATGACACCTGGATGTAATTAACTAAGATATTAATCTGGCAGTACAATGAAGATATGTGAATATCATTACGGCAGTATATTAAGCTATTAATATACTGCCAGATTGATGTTTACATATTTGTATTGATTTATTTTTGGAGCAGATCACTTGTCTGTCAATCTAACCCACTGCAGAACGTTGAGGCATGACTCCAGGGCCGGAGGCATCACAAGGGATGTGCATTGATTCCTCCACAATTAGATTTGCGAGATCTGCAAGGCCAGATAAACTAAAAGAACAGTGGTGTGGTCGATATTATTGGCAGTTGGGATTAGGGTTGAGCCCCGAACCTCGGCCCCAGTAGGGCAGCGGTTCAGACGTAAAGCTAGTACCGAGATCTTATAAGAACGCACATTTCGGTGCCTCATAACGCTGCCTGACTTTTTTTTTAACGCCCCCCTGCCCCGCCCCCATGTTGTTGCCGCGTCAACTTGCGTTAGTGCTGGGCGGTATACCGGTTCACACCGAATAACGCTGTGTATTTTCGTTATGATATGATTTTTTTTTTATATATATATATATATATATATATATATATATACTACTGCCATACGGGTGTATTTGATTACACAACGTTCAGAACACTGCTCGACACTGTTTCAGACGGGACCCTTTTCAATGTTGCGCTTCTAAACATGCATGGTACGACCACGACTCGTTGACCTATTAAAGAAGCGTCGACTGCGACTTTCTTTATAGGTCCATGACTGAGGCGTGGTATTTCAGGCCAAATGGTAAAAGAGTGTGTCACGGCTTTCAAACATATAAACCATATAGCCTATGGGCGCCTCGGGACGGACTTGTCAACGCGCTGCGGCATCACTTACTTGATATTGTTTTGATTGGAGGTCGGCAGGTTGTAGTGGGTGCGTGCGTGAATGTGGCTGTGGGCTCGGGTGCTGCGAGCGTATGTGATTTCAAAGTAACAAACGAACTCAAAGCCCATGCATGCATGCATGCATGCATGCATGCATGCATGCATCCAAAACTATCTGTTCAAATCCTAATAAACAAATCAAAACAGAATCGCTTATTCGCTTCAAATACTTTATCTTTTCAAAAGTTAGGAATTAATACGGCACGGTACTGAGTGGTTGAAAACAATGTTGGCGTCTCCTGTGGCTGCCTTGCGCACCTGCGTAATATTACTTAACATGAGCAGTAATGTTGCGCCATGCAGGCAAGTTTAAATGCGAGCGGCATAGCTGCGTGCCTGCCTGCATTCAGCAAGTAATTATTATCATTTGTAAATTAGTATTATTATTTAAAGAATATATATTTATCAGTCACAGCAGCCTTTCGTCTTCGGGTAAGTCGAGTAATTGAATGCCAACCGTAAATCTTGCATATCAAGTAGGCTAGCAAACACTGTTGCCATTCAACAGCGTGTGTGACAACGTGTGCTATGTCCTAAACTTCAACTTAGTGTCCGCTGACTTTCTGCTTAATGTGAAACTCATAACAAGTCGTGCATGTGTGTGCGGTTTCATTTTTTTCGAGAACCGTTTTAACACCGGAACGGTTTGAAAAGTACAGAGTAGGCAGTAGGCACCGGTATCGGATAAAACCCAAATGATACCTAACTCTAGTTGGGATGCTATGCACTGGTTTTGTTTAAAATAGAGACTCTGAATGTTCAGCTAAGAGGTCTTCAACTCCCCCTCACCCTCTCTCCTGTCCAGAAACCATGGAATGGGACTCTAAGTCGGTCCAGTCAGTGGAGATCTTCAAACAGCCCAGTGTCCCCGATAGGGTGACGCGAGCGGAGCCAAGTACTCCACAAAACACTGGGAGCATGCGTGTCCACGAGTTTGTCTCCAAGACGGTAAGAAAAACATAGTTTGAAATTGACTTTAGTCAATATGTGGTGTTTTTTGTATACGTGTTGTTTTATCATCAAGCAAATGGATCCAAGTCTTGTTGGTGGAGATTGCATCAAAAGCTAATTGTACTGTTAAACAAGCAAATTTGTGGAAGTGATTGCATTGGGTTTGTGTTTAAGTTTTTATTCTGTAACTGCTTTGGACAAGGTTGCTTAATATCATTTCTTTAGTTAAAGGCATTCAGGGTGTGCCCTGTTCCCTCATGTGGAATTTGATTGGCTTCTATAATGGTGACAAAACGGATGTATACCTTTTCTTTGCTTGCCATCTGTGTTCATTGTTGTCCACATATGTTGAGGGAACGCTGTCGGTCTATGTTGGTGAAACCGTAAATCCCGTTTGGTTTTCAGGTCATCAAGCCGGAGTCCTGCGTGCCCTGCGGCAAGAGGATCAAGTTCGGGAAGATCTCCCTGAAGTGTCGCGACTGCAGGGTGGTCTCCCACCCGGAGTGCCGCGAGCGATGCCCCCTGCCGTGCATTCCCACCGTGGCTGGCACGCCAGTCAAAAACGGCGAGGTACCACTCCTGCTGATATCTTGGGTCATTGTGCTAAACATCACATTCCCTCGAGGCCTTAAGCATGGTTGTTGACCCACTTGGCATGTCGCGTTTGTCCAGGGAACGCTTGCGGACTACGTCTCGGTCACGTCGCCCATGATCCCACCGCTGGTGGTCCACTGCGTCAACGAGATTGAGCAGCGGGGCCTGAATGAGGTGAGGGTTGATTAGCAAAAAGCTTGTGTCAGAAATCAATGGAGCAGCAACCCCCAAGATTCACTTCTCATCCTGACATGTAAATGGTAACTTATATCCCATTTCTATTCGGTCACTTAAGAGAAGAATTGACGGTGGCTTTTGCCTCGTTAAAGCCCTTTTTAAAATGCAGGCCCACTTAAAATGTCTGTCTATGCGAGTCTGACTGGACCGTGCTGGCTTGGGTTTGTGCTCTGAGGGACGGGGCAAAGACTTACTCTGAAGTTGTCCCCCAGACGGGACTGTACCGCCTCTCTGGTGCCGAGCGCACCGTGCGGGACCTGAAGGACAAGTTCCTGCGCAGCAGAACTGTTCCTCTGCTCAGCAAAGTGGAGGACATCCACGCCATCACCGGCCTCCTCAAGGACTTCCTGAGGAACCTGAAGGAGCCCCTCCTCACCTTCCGCCTCAACAGAGCCTTCATGGATGCAGCAGGTGTGTGTGTGTGGGGTCTTTAGGTGTTTACATTGAGGCTTGTCCTGACTCCACCATATCTATCAATCCAAAACGTATCTTCTTCTGGCTTGATTTTTCATTCATTATTGGCGCACACTATGAAATAAGAATTGTGTGGTGGTATTGTGGTTGTATTGAGTAGCCTTCATCCTTCTAGGGATGTTCATGTTGGATTCATGGCTAAAATGCTGGGAAAAAACATCCAGAGACTTGTATATGTAGATCTATTGGGGAGAATTTCCTGATCTCAGGATCAAAAAACTTCTGTCACCCCTAGGAGAGGGTGTTATAGTTAGACTCAGCAGGCCGTGGCTGGATAGTATTTTTTTTATTTACATATGGGCACAGCCATACGTTGTTCAAAAAACTCACCAAGAGATTTCTTGCTCTCTTCGCTCTTGCCACTCTGGTTAGGAGTAAACTAAAAACAAAGAAAATGTAATGGCATGAATCATAATAATCATAATTATTCCATTGCTCTACTTGAGTAGTTGGAAACCTTGACCTGTCCTCTGCATACTTACCTCAGCCAGCACACATCTAGAGGTCTAACAGGAGGTTCAACTAAAACTGTCCAACCAAACTTGGTTACACATCATGAATCATTTGAAGTGTTAATATGTTACACTTTTCATTGCCTCAGCATTTCTCCTCACTTACTATCTCCTGACATTGTGTTTTTGTTTTCCACAGAGATCTCAGATGACGACAACAGCATAGCTCAGATGTACCAGCTCATCAGCCAGCTGCCGCAGCCCAATAGAGACACGCTGGCCTTCCTGGCGGTTCACTTCCAGAGGTCAGTAGTTACTGTGTACTCCCATCTTATTGCCCCGTTACTTGTATGGGCCAATAGCCTGGGTATGCCCAGGCAGTTGAATCATAATTTCAACGGAATAATTGGCACTAACAACTCATTGTGATGTAAAATGACGCCGTTCAGCATTTGGATGATTGGGACTTTCTCCCCCCAGCTCCAGTAAGAATCAGAATAATGGCCGCTTGTGTTTCCATCTCCAGAGTTGCTCAGAGCGTGGCCACCAGGATGGACGTCAGCAACCTGTCTCGAGTGCTGAGCCCCACGCTGGTGGGCCACGCGGTGGCTAACCCCGAGCCCATGACCATCCTGCAGGACACCAAGCGCCAGCCCAAGGTACGGCTTCAGACGCCCTCGGCAAAGCCCCTCCAATCACGAGATGAGCCAAGCTTGGGCCATGCAGCCCCCGGGCAACAGCTCCCATATCTAACCCTCCTGTCGGTCGACGGTCCGCTGTGACGCCCCAGTTAAATCCCTTTCTGATTGGCCAGCGCCAACGTCTGCACTCGCTGAGCAGTGACCCGACGATACTCGAGAGTAAGGTAGATGGAGTGTGAATCCCTCATGGCTGCCATCTTCTTCTACAGGTGGTGGAACGCCTGTTGGCGCTGCCCTTGGAGTACTGGAGCCAGTTCCTGATGGTGGAGAACGATCACCCCACATCCAACATTCAAAGTAAGAGGCCGTAAAGTGGGAAGCAAATAAGCAGTTGTGCCCAAGACTTTAGTTAAAAACACAGAACCAATTGGGGGATTTCTGAGGGACATGTTTTGTGGGTATATTGTAGGTTTGTCCTTAAATGTTCATTGTTTCCAGTGAGCATGTTGGGCCCGCTCACCACTCCAGAGCACCAGCTGAATAAGACGCCCTCCTCCAGCTCTCTGAAGCAGCGTGTGAAGTCCTCCCTGACGCCCAGGTACACTCGCATTACCTTTTTTTTCAGCTCAACATGTTCCAGCTTTTCAGCCATCTTTGTAGTTCATTTATTATAAAACCTGATAACACAAACTTTGTATTGCAGTTTTGGCAGCAAGAGCAAATCTGCAGTGGGATTTTCTCGGCCGGGCAACTTCTTTGCATCGCCACTCCTTAGGTAATCCTTAGGGGCCTTCTTCAGCTTCTTCGAACCACAGAGATCCTAGCAATGCTTGGATCACGAAAAGAATACTACAGTGTTCAGTGACCTAATATAAGCAGCATTTACGTGTTTTCAACAATGTCCTTGAATATTTTGGATAGATTTCTTTTATTTCAGACTTCTATGTATATTATTTGTGAAAGCTTTATTTTATAATCGCCACGGTAGGTTTGGGTTTATGCACACCTATCATTGCTTCTCAGTCATGCAGGATTATTTTGAATTTTGACATGTCATTTGAAGACTACCTTTTTGTTTTTGCAAGATGTTCAACTCATGTATCACTCAGAAGTTGATCCACATTTAGCATTTAATTCAAAATGTGTAACCGACCAGTTGACGAGTTTTATATTTAGTTTGTAATGTGACGTATAAGACAAATGTAATGATTCATATCTGTTTAGTTTCATTACCGTGTTTATGTACTGTTTAATGTTACTGCCCATTACACTGTTCTCTCATCGTACTGTTAGATGCTAATTTTAGTAGGCGAGTTAAACTATACAGCTTATCTTGGTACCAGTCTATGCAAATGTGCTTTAGAAAACTATTAGTTGCAGGTTTTTTTTTGTATTTGGACCCAGATTTAGCATTAACCATGGCCGATTGTTTAGCTCTTTGTAGGGCTGTGGTTTTTGTTTCATGAGGTTAATTCTACAGCCAAAATATGATTTGGGAATTGCAAGTATTTTTTTATGCAAGTACATTTTCAATGCGAAAAACCTTTTGTAAAATACATTTCTACAACTTTACTTGTTTCAAGTCTCTATCCATTATCAGTTTAACAGGAAATCCTATTAAATTATATATATTATACTACCCACTATATGGATTAAATTAATATTCATTACATTTCAGTAGATTGTGGTTTGACTACCAAACCACTAGACCAATATAGCATAACTCTTGGAGGATGTGTCGATCAACACATTTCACACGAATACCTCTGTGTGGTGAACCCCATCTGTGTTACTGCCATGCTCTGAATTAGGGCTTTGCAAATAAAAAGGCAAACTATCTCATGGGTAGCAACTGTATGGGGTTTTGTGGTGCTGGGTGGTTTTATTATTTATGAATCGCTTAAGCACTTCCCTTAATGTCAGCTTTGTGGGCCAGGCTGAAGGACAAGACTTGTTATGGAGGATTACTTAGTTCTGTCATTCCCGCAATACGCAACGGTAGTTTTGTTTCGAGGTTTGGTGCGTTTTTTTTAATTTGTTTTCAATGCAGCAAGATTATGACAAAGGTGAAGCAATCCTAGTATTCACAGTTGGATAGAAAGTATACAATAGCCCTGAACATATTTCACAAGTCAGTCGGCTAACAAGTCAACAGTGGGTTTCATCTTTAGAAGAACACTGTTCATGTAAACGTTGGGCATCAGTGCCTGGTAAGGGTGTCCGTTAGAACCGAGGAAAGGGCCAGAGCAGAGGGGTGTTCTGCACGTAGCTCTGGAAGGCCGGGTCTGATCCCCACTTCTTCAGGGCCTGCTTCTCCAAGATGGGCACCCCGCTGACGTGGCGGAGCAGGAACCACACAAAGAGGGGCGACACCGCGCTCAGGTACTGGGGGCCCTGCATGACGGACGAGGCGGAGAGCCAGAGGCCCGACCACTGCAGGATCTCTCCCAGGTAGTTGGGGTGGCGGCTGTAGGCCCACAGTCCGTGCTGGATGAATTTTCCCTGTGGGGAAAAAAAAACGACTATTAAACTGGGAATTTATTTTATAACCTTTTCTTACAAAAAAAACAAAAGGGGTGTTTGTTTAAAGCAGGTCAGATTAGATTAGTGTTATCGGTGTACTCACAGCATTATTTGGGTCACGCTTGAAGAACCACTTCTGCTGGTCGGCCACAGCCTGAGTGACGAAGCCCAGGCCCCAGACGCCCCAGCCAATGTAATCCCTCACACCCACGGGCACATCCCGCCTCTCAGCGTTGAGCATCAGTGTGGGCAGCAGGGTCATAAACACCCACACAGCTGTGAAGAAAGGGACAATGAACCGCCTTACATATTACCGCAGGCAATGTCAAGAATACATAATCGAGTAAACTTTCTGAGTCCCTTCCTTAATAATGCATTCCCCTGCACTGCCAAGGCCTGCGTGGGGGAGTGTGAGGACCGCTTTGAGCACCTTGAATGCTCCAGTATACGAAGAAGGTTCCTGGGTTGTCTCTGACGTGGTTGAACCGGCGGTCCTGGCCGTCCTTCAGGATACGCATGAACAGGAATGTCCCCAACCTGCAAGGAGAACAAAGTTGTTAAAGTTAACCCGTAGGATTATTGATTAACCCGACGCTTGTGCCTCACAATCATTCGTTCTACAACACTGACCGAGCCAAGGTCGTTGAAAGGAGACACAAATTGACAGGTTTCATACACAACTGCCTCTTAAATTACTATTTAATAGCCGATATACAGGGATCTGGATTGGATTTGGGGCTGTGGTGGGGGGGGTCCTGGTTGGCATGGTTACCTGATTCCCCATGCGGTCACCAGGCCGGTTTGCACATTCTGCCGGACATGGCCAGCCCCGCCCCACAGGTGACTCAGGTGGGCTAGCAGTATAAATGTTCCTGATCCTTTAAGGGGGACAATAAGAACAAGACAGTTTTCACAGACTCTGAAGGTTGGGAACATGTGTCCTTTACTATGAACTAGTGTGCACGGCTCATCCTGTCATTTGTCAGTTGTGTGAAGGTGTGTTCTTAATAAATCTTTTACTAAAGGAAATTGGTTCCAAAGTTCAAGGGAAACTATCCAAGAGTACGGACCAGTTGAGACTCAGAGGAGGACACGCAACCCACTCTCCAAGGTGATCAATTTCTCTTCCTCTCTTTCTCTTCTATTCAAATTAGATCAGCTTTATGTAGTTTATAGTTTTTTAATAACAGTAGAATATATTGATGTGCGGACAAATTAGTCAATATTAGATCAATTTACTTGGAGTGTATGGACATGTTAGTTTTCTGTTTCAAATTTTAATTCTGACAAAAAAGTGATCATACAAGTAATCATTGATATACTTTGATGTAATTCATTCCATAATGCTGCATTGTAATAATCTCAATAATTTTTGTTCAACATGGAAATGCGTGATGTGAATTCCCAATAGTAGGTCTATAGAGGTATTGACTGCATTACCATCGGACCGGATAGGAGCTATAGAGGCCAGTGGCCACTCTTCCAAACTGATTAACTGTGTCTTTAAATGTAGGCGGGGCATCGGAGCTGTTTTACAACTCGGATGTTTACATAATCCTCATTTTATAACATTGACATACCAATTCGTAATTTAAAATTGTATAACATTGGGGATTTATATATTGTCGTTGTTTGCATTTTTTTTCAAATAAGTGTGACGAATGGGTTAGAATAAAAACTACAACAAAGCACCAACTCGTGGTAACGAATATGTAAACTGCAACAAAACCCAGCGAGAATTTACCTGCCAGGTCATAGAACTTCTCCGTTTTAAAGGCTGCCGCCACAGCCCATCCAGCCCACTGGATGCCCAAATCGGCCACCGCACATTTGACAATCGTGCTCCCCATAATCAGGTCCAGCAGTCCTTGGAGTATCACATGAATATGAGATATTCTCATGAGGCCAACCCTCCTCTGTCCCAAGATATGAACGGACTAAAGGTTCATCCGCGTCCAACTTGTAGGAGTGGCTTGAGGCTTGTAGACAGATGGTTCTTGTAGTCATTCATCACGGGGGGATGCTTTTTAACTTTGCAAGATGTGATGTGAAATGCAAATTATAGTATTGATACGGTATCTTTTCTTCTAACATGCGCTTTATATATTTTCCTTTCAGGAGTAAATTCAAGGTCAAAACATATAAATAAAATAAAACCATGGCAGAGAGTAATAGTCCAAAGGGCGGTCCTACTGTCTTCAGTAAGAAAGTCCAAAGGTCACTGAGCAGAAGCAAAGAGAAGGTACACATATTCAGACAGAAGCATAAAAACATTCTCTTGTCTCTGCCTTCCCTTGACTTGCCTGCTTGTATTACAGGTATTACAAAGGTTCGGCAAGACAGTGGAGTCAAGAGACGATGTCTTTGACAGTTGGCTCGAAAGAGTTCATGAACAGCAGGTAAACGCTTTTGTTAGGGGGCCCATACTCCAAAGCTAGTCTTCCACAGAATTTGCTCAGTTTTCTCGCAAATATTGAAGAATAAGGTCCTCAAGACTCATGATAAAAGTGTGTGTGTGTTCTATTCCTTCCCAGTCTTATGGCACCCGGATTCACAAAGATCTGAAGCTTTACTTGGCAGCAGTCAGAGGTGACCTTGAGTGTTTGTTGTTGGTGCACCCCTATATGTATGCATATGTATGTATCTATATCTATATCTATATCTATATATGTATATATATATACATATATATATATAAGTGTGCTAGTTTGTCCTAGGCTACATACCTCATTTGTGGATGTGGTAACTGTTTTGTGTTTTGAACTTCCCCTAAAGACATGCGCAGCGCTTCAAGACGCCTGACCCAGTCTCTGTACGATGTTTATGAGAAAGACTGGGCGGGAGATGAGGATTTGGGGGCAATCGTGGAGGTCAGATATGAAAAAGAAACGGATCAAATTAGAGGGGTCGGATGGATCTCCAAAACACCACCACCACTTACGTTGTACAAACACAAGCTAGACTTAGCTCCCACCTTTTCACAATGTTCAGAGTAGTAACGCTGGTTGTCTGTTGAAGGGTGAGGACCTTCTGTGGAACGATTACGAGGTGAAGGTGTCTGATCAGGCTCTGCGCACCATGGAGTCCTACATGGGCCAGTTCCCCGATGTCCGGGTAACGCACGCACGCACTCACACAGGCACACATACACACGCATGCAGGCACACACACACACACACACACACACACACACACACACACACACACACACACACACACACACACACACACACACACACACACACACACACACACACACACACTCATACACAAACAAGCACAATATCAATGAACCTATAACACGAACACACAACTTCATTGTTCCAATGATCTACTGTTTGTCTTTCAACTACAGGACAGGATTTCCAAAAGGGGGAGAAAGCTAGTTGATTACGACCACTCCCTGCATCAGCTAGAGTCCCTTCAGACCACCAAGAAAAGGGATGATGAGAAAATAGCAAAGGTCAGGAAGGGTCAGAAATGTCCTGCTGCATCTAAAAATTCCAGTTTGAGTCCCAAACCCCAAATGTCATCTCTGAATATACTCATTGCAGTCATGATGCATTCAAACCCACAGGCAGAAGAAGACCTGAACGAGGCCAAGCATGTCTATGAGGCCATCAACACCGAACTGAAGGAAGACCTCCCTTCTTTACATGAGAGGTGAGGGGAGGACCACGGAGCTACGTCCAGGTGTTCCTGAAGCCTCACCATTATAACTTGTCCTCCGTAAACCTCATTGTTGTTATGTTTGTCTTTCGCAGCCGCATCGGATGCTATGTGTCCGTCTTCTCTGCCATTTCCTCTTTGCGCGACACCTTCTACAAGGAGATGAGCACGGTATACTGCATTCGGCTGTCATCCCTCATTCCTCGAGTTCATCGTGCTGTTTCTTGGGATTATACGGGATGAGACGTTTCTTACCTATTCATCTCTTTGATTTGGTTGTTTCCTCCACAGCTGAACAGCGACTTACAGAATGTGATAAAGGATCTTCAAGAGCAGCATCCAAACCAGGTGTTTGCTGTGAAGGGCTTGCAGCGGTGAGTTCATTTCCCAGGGCCTTTTGTATGTACTGAAACTTCTCTGATCATCCATAATAATTAATATAACCCCTCCCACCACTTCTAAGGTATGGCTCTCTGAAGAGACGGTCGCTGATGTCCCCCAGGCTATGGAAGACCAGCTTCTCTGAATTCCACCAGACCTACAGCCCCAAAATGGGCCCCCAAAGGTTCAGCTTCAAGTCCCCTGACAAGCCTCGCCAAGGCGGTACCCTGACCAGGGAGAGCAGCCTGCGTGGCGGGGCGGCCCCCGCGCGGCCTCGGCCCTCGGAGACGCACTCCTTGGTGCTGGGAGACGAGGACGGCCGGTCCCTCCGCAGCGACGCGGGCGGCTCCCTTGCGGATGCCGTGCAGTCCGGGGGTCGTACCGGGGCGACGGGGGCCGACATGGAAGAAGATCAAAACGGTGGCGGGGAGGAAGACAAGTCTGTGAAGGAAGACGAGGCAGAGGCAGATCCCGCATCACAGGCCCATCAGGAAGATAAAGGCGGTGAGGGGGATACCGTGGCGCGGAGTGAGAGCAGCTCAGAACTGAACCACTCCTTTGACTCAGAGAGCTTGGATCTGCAGCTGTCTGCTGAGGCCAACGGCACACTGTACATTGAAGAGAAAGAAGACAGCCCACCAGCCAACGGACTAGCTGTCGACTCTCTGGGCTCCAAGGAGGTTCCTCAGAAGGTTAGTTCTCTGGGCCAGGGATAGGGCTGAGCCTGACACATATTGACAGAAAAGCACTGCTTTTTAAAAAGAAAATGTAGCACCACTGCCTGGAATCCTGATATTTTGTGTTTGTTTTCTGTCTGGTGTATAGGATGTTCCTCTGGGAAGCCAGCTACTACAGGACTCAAAGAACACAGTGGTGTAACACAACAAACTGGAAGGTTTGTGGGTTTTAAGCCAAGAATCTGTATGGCCTTCTTGTTCTTGTTGTTCTATTTTTTCCTTTGAACATTTGATGAGAAAATTATAATATTTTGTTGTCTAAAAATGTCCAAACTATTAATGAGTGTTAAGCATCGTATAATTTATTTGAAAACAAATCTGCATATTTACTACAATTATGAACAATGCCCCTTCTGGCGAATAGCATATAGGCATAATGACTAAATGTTGACAATAACCTTAATTACCCTTTCGAAAATATAATTGAAGTGTGTTTTGACTCAAGTTATTGTGAAGATGTTTTGACAATAAGTCTGGTCTCTGACTTTAAATGATTTAGTAAATTGTCTGTTTAGTCTGTTAAACTTTTTCAGCCAACCGTTTTAATTTAAAATAACTATGTTTGTTAATGATACACTTAAAATCCCCTTCTGATAGAACATTGTACATTGTATAAATCCCTAGGCCTAATCATTTTCAGTAGTTCATAGAAATGTGTTCAACTAACAATGTTAATGACCCAAGAACCAGAACAATAAAACGAAGTAATTCTCTGTCCAACGCTTGTTGCCTGTGCTTGCTGAGAGGGTTTGTTTGGAGTCGATCAGTTAACATATCCTCCACACAGTACAGGGTCTAAGGGGAAGGGGAGGGACAGGAGCGGCGGAAATCAAGACGGTGTCAGCAGCATAGGCGTGACTCCTGCGTCCTAAAGCACACAGTAGAGACAGGAACCCCAGCCTCGGTGCGTGCGTCCGCCTTCAGTACACTCTATTTCACAGGCACGCTTCGTTCGGTTTCATATGGTTCGATAGTTTAATCTATATACTATACTAACAGTTACTGGATTGCGTACTGAAGAAACATAATCGCATTGTCGTTGTTGCCCAGGTAAGTGTACTTAAACAGGAGCTATTAGGACCAATGTACAGTATTGTTATTTAGTACTAGTAGCAGCTCAACAAGTAATTTGTTTTAAAGTTCAGTGGAAGAATAGATCAACGCATTGGTTAATGTTGATGGATCCAAAATGGTTAAACAAAATAAGCCCGGATCGGAGTGTTTTCATTATCCAAAGGGTTTTTGAAAGTTAGTCAAACAAAAGAATGTCAGCTGCTCCTCGCACCTCATGATGTCATCAACAATGGGCCGCGCGCGCGCACACGCACGCACGCACGCACGCACGCACACGCACCTCAGCTCATAAGTTCACACCTTGTTCATATGATTCGTTGCAGACACGATCATCATGGACGTGACCTCCCCTCCACCTATGAATGGTAAGCGTGTACGAGGAACATCTGAAACCTTGAGAAGCATTGAGATTATTTCCTGGAAATAGCCTCCATAAGACGTGATGTCTTCCAATCAGACCTGTTCTCCTCTAGTTCAGCTCCTCCAGTTCTCATTCATTGTTGACTATTCAATGTGAGATATGTCACTATAATTCGACTTCTGACCTACTGCATTTGTGTTTAATTATTGGGATAGTTCTTTGGCTATTTAATAATTATGAGAATTTTTGGGGTATTTTGGGGATATATAGTGCAACACGTTTCATCATTGTATTTCATTTTATTTCATATGAACGGTTGTCTTGATATTTTCCAGTCACCACAGCCGCTCCCATGCACACAGAGTCCACCGTTATTGGAGGTAACTATAAAGTTTTAAGCCTTTTAGAAATCTTTTCCTTTTCCTTAAGTGCCGTAAAAGTCCCTTCATCCAGATGGTGTTTGCTGCTGTGCTCCTCCCAGTGGTGCTCCTGGTGACCCTAGCAGTGGTGGGCTTCCTACTCTACCGCTATCTGTGCCACAACAAAGGCGCCTACCGGACCACCGGGGAGCCTGCCCCGGGAGAGGACCTGGCAGAAGACCACAAACCAAACCAGGCTCCCAATGACAAGAAGGAATACTTTATATGAACCCTGGTTAATGCTGACCAGCATGCCGAGGAAATGAATGGACCTTGTTGGACACACAGAGAAGAGATGGATGAATGGGAGTATTATCTGTTCTGCTGTGTGCTGTCTGCCCTACGTGGAATGTGTTCTTATTTGTGCTGCAACAGGCCAAAAGCAGGAATGAAAAAAGGGGAATGAAAAAAAAAAAGTGAACATGGATGTGTAGCCACTGAGCAGCTGCCCGTGAGAACAGGTGTTTACAGACATAAGGCGTGAGCAGGTGGTTCCCTCCATTTTTGTCTAGGTCATCATTGTGACGAGGTGCTTTGACAATCAATATTTTAGCCAGGATTAGTTTTTACTATGCAGTATCTGTTATATTCCCGATGTATACAGCACATCAGTCATTTCAGGATGTTTTTTGAAATGGTCAAAACAGTTTTTTTAATAATGTGCAATTTTTGTTTTTCTCTTGTTGCACGTGCCTTGTATTTTTATGTTTGCCGTTTGTTACACAGAAACAGAATTGTCAGTTTTGCCAAATATAGAGGACACTGATTTATTTTTTTGAATACGTAATTATTTGATCCGAGAATTTAAACAATTATGTAAGATACCCACAATATTTCAACTTTATTCCATGAAACGCCATGTCTACACTATTACAGTATATTTGTCATCAAATGTGCCAATACTATGTCTTTTGTTAACTAGCTGCAAATTGACAGCAATTTTGGATTTACAGTAACCATAATATAAACTAAATTACCATAATGGAATAATTAATGAACAATGAATAGGAAAACTAACTACTGGTCATAAAAACTAACATTTTGTCATAGTATACATATCCGTTTTCTAGATAAAATCAAGATAAACGGTCATTTCAAATTTCCAAAATAACATTTATTCTAATTTGTCATTTTAAATTTTAAGTTTAATGTAAAAAGTTAAGTGCACCCAAGTTCTTGCAAAGAGTTCCCCTTGACATGTCTCAGCAAATTGAAGTGACACTCATCTCCTTTTAGTAATCTTAAAAGATAGAAGCCATACCAAAGCTCATCAAATCACCTCAGTACACATTACAAAATAGTTTAGAGAATCCCTGACTAAATGTCCATAATCCAAAGACAATTCCATTCCATGCTGGCTGTGGTTGGCATGGCGACTACTGATTAACCTGTAGATTACAGTTCTTCATATTGCTGGGACTAGGCCACCATTCTGTTGCATTAAAAACACAATTAAATCTTAAGTAGGACAAAAATATCATGTAATGACAAAAAAAGGTTTAAAGGCTGTGGCCAAAAAGAACCAAATTGTTCCAAGCTGAGGAATACAACAGCACATTCTGCAGCCATGCATCGCTTTTATCTGATATTTTTGCAGTTAATGCAGTTGTTTCTTGTCAGCTCTCGGTGACCTCGTCAGGCTGACATTGAGGAAAAACAAACGAGAAGCTCCATTTGACAACTATGGAATTCGTTGTGCTGGCCACAGCTATTAAGACCAATTGCTATGTCGGATACCCAGTGACACATGTTACTAAACACTAAAAATCCACTCAATCAGCTGATTGTATGCATACCGGCAGGAAATCCTGACATTACCTTAATATCGTATTCATAAGTACATCTTCTTTAGGTTAATTAATAAGCATAAGTGTCCTGGTTAAGTAGGTGTGCAGGCAGTGATGCTAGTAAAAGGTAAAACTGCAGTTGGGCATATTTTATGAACAGACCATGTTTAATGTTAAAGAAGTATTCTAAAATACTAAAATACTACAAAGCACAGAGTCGTCATACGTTTGTTAACAAAGAAAAGAACATAAAAAAGCAGTTGCTATGCGTGGGTCTTCGCAGATTTTCAAAGCAGTGCATTTTTAGATGAATTAACTCAAGGGTTCATATCACTCTGGCTATCAAATACAAAGGCTTTTGCAATGATATGTTGGCTTCAAAATCGTGACATAAAAACATTCACAACACATTCACACATGGTAGCACTATAGAACAGGTCTTTGGTACAACCAGCTTCTTGGTTATACGAAACAAATGTTTTAGGCTAACAAATAATGTAATTAAAAAATCTGCATATAAATAAAAAAAGGAAAGCAGAAATTAAGGAGTCACTTGACATCGTGATTGGTTACACATGGATATTAAAAAGGTTGTATTATTTCCTAAATGTAATAAAATATTTTAAACAGATCATGCCAGAGTACATACATAAAACACAAGAAGAAACAGCAAGTAATAGTTGTTGCAGTCCATACAATAATCAACTAAGTGTAAAACGCTGGGTATCCGACTCTAAAACAACAATGGTAGAAAACCAAACAACTAAAATGTTGACACCAACCACTCCATTTTACTCAGCTCACTATTAGGACTCGATTTAAAATTCCTTCTTTTAGGTTTACTTAAGTTACTTTGCTTTAATATGCGGATATCTCGAGTGCTCTTTGGCACTTGTTCATTTTATCTACCAGTTGCCCGACAAGGTACAGTAAACCACTTATCTAGTGCTTGACTAATGCCGTAAGCTATTTTTTGTTATATGTTCCTCAAATTGATCAGGTAACATGGAGCCTGTAGAAGTGTGACATGGACATTTTGCTTATAGCATTTAGGCTTCAAGGCTTTTAGTATGTCCAGAATTTAAGACAGAATATGAATGTGAAGTAGAATGCAAAACATTTCAAACATGAGCTTCACTCAATACAAAGGAACATCTAAAACACAAGATTTTCCGGATTTAATCCACAAAGAATTTCAAAAGAACCAGTTTGGGGGGGAATTTTGGATTGACCGAATCTGATAAAGGATTCTTGGAATGAATTTCTGAAAGACTTTTTTTTTTTTTTCGACAGCCACTCTGGGCAGTGGTCTCAATCAATTGTAAAAATGCCGTAGCAAGTGGAATACTGTACCTATTAATAGGGCTCTAAGTTATTACATTCTGTTAGGTGATATCAGTATCATGGCGTGACTGAGCAGCCTTAAAAGGGAGGCATATGGGATGGGGTGTAAGGGCATAGTCGCGTTGGAAGAAGGGAATGAGGTTGGGAATACAGGGAGGAAGGAAAAGGGGAGGGGGATTCGTCGAGAATGGCTGCCGTTACCAGATGGTATAACCTCCACCGGAGCTTCCCAGGAAGAAATTATTCTTGCGCTGTGCCATCACAACATTAGCACCCTGCATGGCCGCCAGCTGAGCGGCATTTGGGGGGTGTCCAGGGGGTGGGGGCTGGAACAGGAGAATAAAAAGGGTCAACGTGGGTACGCAAAAACAAATCAAGTACCGATGTGTTTTAATGTTGTGGAATTTATCATAACTCATTTCAAGAAGCATGAAAGTAGGAAACAGTTGATATAGAGTGTCACTCTATATGTCACATATAGAGTGTGACCAAATTCCAATATAGGGGTTTAATACTTATTATTTATAAGTACTTCTCATTACACATATTCTTGTAATATGCAGCGTCTCACCGGAATGGAAACACTGCTGGTGGCCCCGAAGCGTGCCCCGGCATCATAGCCTCCATCTACCATCACTGTTGAGCCAGGGGGGTACATGGCTCCCATCTGATAGTAAGCCATTGGGACATTCTGGCCGACTGCCCCCACTGGAATGTGCTGCTGCATGGGCATGAACATCTGTGCCCCGGGGTATGGAGAGGACATCTGAGGTACCTGGCCAGGCACCTGGGGTGGAAGCACAAATCTGGGCTGGTATATCTGTAAAGAGGGAGAATTGATTCAATAAATGTTCAATATATTAATTGGAATAGGATTAAACGAAGATATTTTTGTGATTGCTAGTGATGTGTATTTAGGAGCTACTTAGTTCTCTCCATAACTTACCTCAGAGTATGCAGGAGGTGCATCAGTGTATGGAGGCGCCTGAGGGGATACTTGCATCGCAGGAGGGTAGATAGGTGCGCTGTTCTGTTGAGGGTACAACCCTTGCTGGGGATATGAACCTGAAAAGCAAAAGATAAATAAATATCGACCAAAAAATTAAATAATAAATAACATAATAATAATTAAAACACCCATGGGCGATTTCGCTATATATGTAGGGTTGTAGCTCTTTTTATTTTTTTATTTCGTTCTCCATAGAAATCCATGGTGATGGATGAATCGTGAGGTTTAATGTGATTTGATGGCTATCGTTCAGTTATACAAACGATGACCTCGAAGATCGCCGTCAGACGCATTCGCGATTTCTCACGAAATGCGATCGTAGACTGTCATTATTTCCTTCTTTTTCAACAGATGGGAGAAACAGAAAGATAGCCAGAGGCAAAAAATAAAAAGTCATCTAGTTAGACTTAGAGAGACAGCTTTGTCTCGAAGATCTGAGCAGACAATAGAGAGCGTTACGGGGAAAACGGCCACAGATCAACGTTAGTGGCATTAACATGTAAAAAACGATGGTGACATTGATTAAGGACAACCAACTCAGTTACTGTGAACGCTCAACTTCAATCGAGATTAGATGAAGCTGTCAAAAAACCGACACAATAGCAACAATGCAAACAGAAACACAATCTCATCAGGTAAATCATTGTTGTGCTGATACGTTAAACCCGCTCGTACTCGAGATTCGGCGACATTTATCCATCTAGTTACATAACGCGAGCAGGTTCCACTAATCAAGACGTATGATGTCCATCCGAGGCTTACCTTTGTTATTCATGGTTCTGTATTTTGTAGAATAAGATAGCTTGAAAGGATAAACGCAGATTCAGGTGTCTTAACGGGGCCTTGTGACAGGTTACACTACACTTCCTTGTTTTCCAGCTTGTTGTGGCGCTAGCGGTTACGTCACTCAGATGGGGTTGGTTATGAAACTGCTTGCGCCACCTATAGGTTACTGTCACGGGTCTGAGCCAGTTTAGGCTGGGAGATGATCCTTCATTGTACCGGTTTGTCGCTCTGCTACAAACAACACCCGGTATGTTCACTTCCTCTGAGCTGTACACGCCAGGCCAGTTGACAATCCCAAGCGCTAGTAGAAGAATGAGAAAATGACACAAATATCGACATCAATGAGAATGCATGCGTCGTTTTACAAAGCAATATCCAAAACATGTAACTCGAACTCGAATATCCCTTTATTGGAAGTCCCTCCCTCTATCACAGATAAAATCAATGCAATAGAAAGTCCCAACTTCCCTTCCAATAACGCTCATTTGAAGCATCTCTTCCCGTGCTTTTCGTCGCGAGATGAGAACGCCTAGGAACGAGGCGGTAACATTTATCAGAAAGTAGGTACATTATTAGCAGACACTTTTATCAGTAGTAATTTACATCTACGTTTTCCTTAGAAAGCTTCGTGAATTCCATCCAAAGATATGGATGGTGTGCAACAAAAAATGTCAAATGTATCTAGACCTTCTTGCCCCTAAAGTGTCTTATTCGCCTGCTATACAAATGTTATATTAGAATGCTCACATTCATGGTTAGGACATGTTTTTATGGTTTGTCGAACAATTGATTTTAAGGTTAATACATTATCATTATCAAATATTTTAACAAACACTGTATCCGCCTAATAGACTGTCTGCATGAATGTTATGTATTTAATGTCTAATGTTCTGAATATAGGCACATACTTTGTGTTTCTGCCTAAAGACCTACATACAAATACAAACGCACAATAGCCCACCCCTCTCCCCCTTGTATGATGCACTTTCCCTTTAAGAGGGATGCACTGTCCCTTTAAGAGAACCGCAGCTCCACTGAAGTCGAGGCAGACATTTTTCAATGCAAGGCTTTTTTTCTTGCATAAATTATGTTCATGACGTAGTGCAAAGGGCCACATTTTTCTAATTTTCCTTTACTTTACAACAGATAATGGCTTTTTAATTTGACACCCGGAGGATTTCTGATGATTTGAATTGTTGTCCAAAAGGAAAACGTCATTAAATATTGAGAAATAGGAGATCCTCACATTGCAACCCCTCCTTATCAATGCAAATGCCTCTTTTGTGTGCAGTCACAGCGCCTGTCTGGAAGCTGAGATGAATTTTTAATTATGTGTGACTGAAACAAATTGTGACAAGGACCATTTAGAAGGGGAGGACAACTGAAAATAAAATAGATCTGCTTGGTAAGTTGCAAATAATTCCCACCCGTCTAATACTGCCCGCCGCGTATCCCTATGTAGCGACGAAGCGCGGCGAGAGGAAATGAGTTTGGGTTAATATGCAATGCTCGTAATTAGCATAATTTATATATTTATGATAAAGAGAGGGAAACACATTATATTCGGTCTCTAGGCATGGGGTTGAGACGCGATCTGTCGCGCACACCGGGTGGTAACAGTTTGTTCCCAAAAGTAGCCGTCGCGGCGAGACTTTTATTGCCGCGAATGGGGGTGGGGTGGTGGTCGTTATCCCCAGCTGAAGTTTTGACAGATCACCATTTGTAAAGAGGGTCCTACTGTCAGAAAATGGTCATCATTGTATTTTTTGAGCTTTTGATTCATCACTGACGACCGCCTCATGTACATTGCAGCTCCTTCATTCATGTTCTCCCAAAACGTGTTCAAGTACAACAGAGAGGGTGGGCCTGTTTAGGCCCATCAAATATAATCTATTCATAGCGTGACAGAAATAGCCATGAATCAAAGAAAAAGTCCTAACCATGTGTCCATGTCTTATGCTTTCCCCTCAAGATACCCACACTATTTATGGTTCCCCGGTCCGTGTCCCCGCCGTGTGCAAACCCTGATAGTAGTTTTTGTTTATGGTTGTCGTAAAGTATACATATAAGTGACTACATGCATTGGTGTCTTCCTTATGTTGTCACAGAATTCAAGCTGCAGAGGGGTTGTATGTGTGCTAAAAACATGGACTCACAGGACATCCCTGCTAAGGCTGCCCCACTTACTGTCAATGAACAGGTACCCCCCGCCTCTAACTGCAAGAATACTAAACTGATTTAAACCCTGGGTAGCTTTGAGATCATTGACTGATGTCGCCTTCATTTACCATATCATAACTATAACATGCAATACTCTGCTTTACCACTACCCTCAACTTGATGCGTTTTTGTGTACCAATCTGCTGCCATGCTTATTGATCAAATATATTTGTTTTCCTTCGGCAACATTCTATGTAGACACGGTCAGCAAACATAAGCAATGCTTCTTGTTATGAATGCTAAGAACGCTTGAGAGAGCATTGCTTGATCTGCTTGTGGGCTGATGCACTTGTACTTGCTTTGGGGGACCCATGCTCTAATCATTTGTCTTTTTTTGTGTGTTTTGTTTTGGTTCACTGTGTCCTAACATATGCTTGGCCTCTCTGTTCTCCGTAGCCATTCACTGTCTGACTGCAGAAGTCTTTATTCAGCCATTTAGTTCCTGCACTTTGAAATTTCCTGCCAAAGACCACCAGGTATGCATCCTCTCTCTTCCTGCGTTGTCTCTGCACCTTGCCCTTCAGCCAAGGTTGTCTTGCTGCCCGTCCCCTCGGTCCGTCATTATCCCTTCATCCCATGAGTCACGTGTCTCTCTCCAAACCGGGTTCAATATGGCTAGGTTAGGTGCCGAGACCTAACCCCAACCCTGAAGAATATTGACTGAATAATCAGTATAAATGCGGAAATGTTTTGTAAAAAAAATAAAAAGGTTTGACAAAAATGGCTGTATTTAGATGGGATAGACTTAAACATAGATAAAATTAGGAATCTTTGAGACCAGGGTTGTATAAAGCAACATCAACAAAGGATTGCATGAAAAAGATAAGCACCAGATCAGGTATGATGGATGGATTAGATGACGCATCGAACATGCTTACTCTCATAATGTAAGATGAGCTGTAGGAAGGGTTCTTCCGAAGGGACTGCAAGGGTCAATTTACGTTACTTGAACTGTATTTTGCTTTCTGTTAACCCTTGAACCCTGGCTGTGTTTCAGGTGATTGTAATGTCTGGCCATGAGACGATCCGTGTGCTAGAAGTAGAGGTAGACTCTTCCACTGCGTCCTCGTTATCAGATGACAAAGTGGAATCCAGGTTGGAAGGAAGAGACGACCAGGCCCCGAAACAACCTGACGTCAGCAGCATCCAAGACACACCTACTGCCACTAAGATCGCTAGGGGAGCAGGTAATTCCTCCAAATGGTGATGCATTGCAATACCACTAAAGCTGCCTTATAGTTGCCTGGATGCGCCGTTTGTGAGGTGCATAACCATTGAGATTTGTAGTTGCTGTTTGGCCCACTCATTGGTGTGGATGATATGGCAACCCGGCCCCCGACAGAGCGGCCCTGGAAGCCCAGGTGGGCAGGTGATACAGGCGGTCTAACACCCGTTTCCCCCAGAGGGCGCCAGGGACCGCTTTAGCGCGGCCCCACTCAACGTAAATGGGAAACACCTGCGAAGGATGAAGGCAATCAGACGCAGGTGAGGGGTATAAAGGAGAAGCGGATACGTGGTCTAAGGAGAATGTGTGGGTCCAGTACAGGATCTCGGACCGGACCGAGATTCCCTCCCCGTACGGACCATTGCTCCAGAGACTCGTTCCAGAGGAGACCGACGGACTACACAGGCGGACCGCCGCATCCGAAGACCGTGACAGCGCATGAGAGAGGACCGGAGAGTCCACAGTGGCTCACGGAGCCCAGACTTTGATTTGTAGTTTTACCGTGGTGGGAGATACACCATGCTATGATTTGGATTCAATAAATGCGGCTTTTTCAGCTTTTTTCGCATCCGAGACTTGCACTGATTCTGACCTGCACCCGGACAGGCCTTCTTTATAGGGTAGCAGAGAGGGGGGGAGTAATAACAGAGCAGTTGGTTGTGCCTCGCCCATATATCAGTAAGGTCCTCTTCATGGCCCACACGCACGTCTTAGGGGCCCACCTAGGCATGGACAAAACTAGGGGTCGGATCCTAGACAGGTTCTACTGGCCCGGGATAAAAAAGGATGTTACAGAGTACTGCCAGGCGTGTCTGGAGTGCCAGCGCACTGCCCCTAGACCCTCGACCCGAAGTCTGTTGATCCCGATGGCCATTATAGAGGTACCCTTCGACCGGCTGGCACGAGACATTGTGGGGCCTCTCCCAAAATCCAGCCGGGTCCATTGATAAATATTAGTCATGGTGGACTATGACCCCCACTACCTGGAAGCCCTGCCCCTCTGCGCCGCAACCGCTAAGGCAGTAGCCCGGGGCTAATGCTGCTTTTTAGTCGTGTGGGGACAACACAGGAGATTTTAACGGACCAGGGGGTCCTTTTTTATATCACGAGTGCTAAAGGAGCTTCTTAGTCTGCTACAGGTGAAGCAGCTGAGGACTTCGTTACATCACCCCCAGACAGACGGGCTTGTTGAAAGGTTCAACAAAACCCTTAAGCAGAAGCTGAAGAAGGCCATGGAGACGGACGGATAAAAACTGGGACCAGTTCCTTCCCCACGTCCTCTTCGCAGTTTGCGAGGTAACCCAGGCCTCCACAGGGTTCTCCCCCTTTGAACTGCTATATGGACGGCGGCCAAGGGGACTCCTGAACCTGGCTAAAGAGGTGTGGGAGAGCCGACCCTCCCCCCATCGTACCCTGGTGGACCACGTCGAACAGGTACGGGAGAGAATGGCTCAGGTCTGGCGCATAGTCCGGAACACCTTCACAAGGCACGGCAGGCCCAGGCTCGGAACTACAACCGCGGGGCCCAGCTGCGCCTCTTCCGGCCGGGTGAGCGGGTTCTGGTCCTCATTCCGACAGCCGAATACAAGTTCCTGGCCAAGTGGCAGGGACCGTATGAGGTGGTCGACCGTGTGGGGGAGTTGAACTACCGGGTGCGGCACCCAGCTGTACCATGTTAACCTCCTCAAACAGTGGAAGGCCGTGACAACCCTACCGGTTCCGGCCCCCTCGGCCCTTGTCGCCCGGCAAGGCGGGCCCGAGGTCCCGATGGGAGACGACCTCAGCCCAGCCCAGAGCCAGGACCTCGCCGACGTTGTGCTGCAGCACCAGGACGTGTTCTCAGAGATACCCGGTAGAATAACAGTCGCTCAACACGACATCAGCTCCGAGTGATCGAGGAATCCCACAGCGCCTGGTCCAGTCCAGTCGTCCTGGTCCCGAAGCCAGACGGCTCTTTTAGATTCTGTAATGACTTTAGGAGACTGGATGAGGTCTCGGAATTCAACGCTTACCCAATGCCACGGGTCAATGAACTAATAGAGCGGCTCGGCCCCGCTCGCTACCTCACCACCTCACCACCCTCGACCTCACCAAGGATATTGGCAGGTTCCCCTCACAAAAACTGCCTGGGAGACTAATCAGTGCACGGTACTCCCCTTTGGCGTACATGGCGTCCCGGCCACCTTCCAGCGCATGATGGACCGTCTCCTGCAACCACACCAGGCCTACGCCGCCGCCTACATCGCTGATATCACCATCCATAGCGCCAGCTGGGACGTCCACCTGCGCCACCTACGGGCGGTCCTGGGGGAGCTGAGGAAGGTGGGTCTCACCGCCAACCCAGCCAAGTGCCATCTTGGCTAAGAGGAGGCCTCCTACAAGGGCTACAGAGTCGGACGCAGGAACGTCCGACCTCAGGAGGTCAAGGTAAAGACCATCCTTGGCTGGCCCCGCCCCACCACCAAGAAGCAGATAAAGTCTTTCCTCGGTCTTGTGGGATATTATCAGAGATTCATTCCTGGTTTCGCCACTCTGGCAAGCCCCCTCCATGACCTTACCCGGAAGGCTCTACCAGAGCGTGTAACCTGGTCAGAGGCAGCAGAAGGGGTATTCAGGCTACTTAGACAAGCCCTCTGCTTTGTGCCCATCCTACTAACTCCTGACTTTACTCTATCTTTAATAGTACACTCCGATGCCTCAGAGGTGGGCCTTGGGCCAGTTCTCTCACAGGTCTAGAACACGGAGGAACATTCGGTAACCTATATCAGTCGGAAACTCCTCCCCAATGAAATGAACTACTCCACCGTGGAGAAGGAGGCCCTGGCCATCAAATGGGTTTTGGACAAGCTGCGGTACTAACTCCTGGGCCGGGAATACCACCTGGTGACGGACAACGCCCCACTCAAGTGGATGGCCACCACCAAGGATGCCAACACCAGGGTAACGAGATGGTATCTGTCCCTACAGGACTACCGGTTCAAGATGGACCACCGACCATGGCGGGAGCACGCAAACGCCGATGTCCTGTCCCGGCAGTCAGAGGCACCCCGGGGCTTCATCAAAGGGTGGAGGAGTGTGGCAACCCGGCCCCCGACAGAGCGGCCCTGGAAGCCCAGGGGGCAGGTGATACAGGCGGTCTAACACCCGTTTCCCCCAGAGGGCGCCAGGGACCGCTTTAGCGCGGCCCCACTCAACGCAAATGGGAAACACCTGCGAAGGATGAAGGCAATCAGACGCAGGTGAGGGGTATAAAAGAGAAGCTGATACGCGGTTAAGGAGAACGTGCGGGTCCAGTACAGGATCTCGGACCGGACCGAGATTCCCTCCCCGTACGGACCATTGCTCCAGAGACTCGTTCCAGAGGAGACCGACGGACTACACAGCCGGACCGCCCGCATCCAAAGGCCGGGACAGCGCATGAGAGAGGACCGGAGAGTCCACAGCGGCTCACGGAGCCCAGACTTTGATTTGTAGTTTTACCGTGGCGGGAGATAGCCCATGCTATGATTTGGATTCAATAAATGCGCCTTTTTCTGCTTTTTTTGCATCAGAGACTTTCACTGATTGGGGGGAGGCGGGGCAAGACGGAACCGGGTTACCACAATGCACAGTTCACAAGTTCCAAAATATCAGAGACGTGCGACGCGCAACACATCGACATTTGAACCGTGCGCCAGCTTGATCAGTTCACCCAATGCGACTATAAATTAGGTTCAAGCTGTTTACGCCATTGGTCCAGGACTTGCTTACTCCAAATCTAACCAATGACGTCTATGTTCCAAGTTTAGCTGAAAAAGGTAGACTAAAAAGGTCCAAGGTTTTGGCAAATGTGAATTCATGATTTGAATTGCCGGTATCATTTCAGAACGTATTGTATGAAAATATATGGTATCATCACAGTTGTGGGAGGTCAGTTTTGCCAAAAGATCTTGAAATAATTTCACATGGCAAAAATAACATCAGACCTGTTATAAATATACACTTCTACTGTTTGTTCAGATGTCAGAGAGCAGCAGGTCATAACCGTGGATGCCACAGGCCCCGCCATCCAAACACTAGCGCCAACCATTCCTATCAGTGCAGCCCTACCCCAAACGCAGGCCACCCTACCCATCAACATACAGGCATGTCCGCAGGTATGTTAACGACGATCACAAGCTCAACACACTAATCACTCACTAATTCACTGAGTGCCTTCTCCACCTCAAGATACAAGATTTTAGAAATTATATTTGTCACATACAAGTAAATATAGTGAAATATTATTGCATCAAACTCCTAAGCAGTGCATATGCCAAGAACATCACACTTAGAAAGCTAGGCTATAAACAAAATATCGGATAAAAATATCCCAAAATATACAACACATGTTATAAGTGAACACTGCAAATACTTTAAATGGCACTAGTGCAAGGAAAAGTGTCAGTGAAGAGTTTATGACTCATTGTTCAAGGCTCTGATAGCTTGTAGGAAGAAACTCCTCCACAGAGAGCCTCATCATCGCTTTATCCCCGCCCAAAGTTGCTGACGCAAGAGAGCTTTGCCCAGCTGATGACGGGGATGATGGCCCAAGCGGGGTCCCTGGGCCAACCCCTGCTCATCCCCCTCAGCATGGCCGGGTCCCTGGGGGGCCAGGGGGGCCTGGCTGTGCTCACACTCCCCACCACCAATGTAGCTACGCTGCCCGGATTAACTGCAGCCACCACAGCCGGGGACCTCCTCAAACTGCCCTTAGCAGGCCTTCAAGGTACTGCGCTTGGTGGTTTGATTAGATGAGTATAATGATAATGTAATGTGATTAAATAAAGGGAGTGAGGAGAAACGCCACGTTCGTTGATCAGTCATTCAGGGCATGTAAGGTTATAAGAGAGGCTATTATGCATCAAAGTATATATACATGTTTTAGTAAAAGTAGGTGTTCAATTATTCTATAATTACAAGCTAATATAAATAAATGCAATGCTATCCATCCAGCTGCTGACCCCTACTCCTTTCTTACATCAAGACAAGTACATGTTATGTTTTGCCATTATGTTTTGCATGTATACTTCTCTCTGATTTGATTGCTTAGCTGAACGTGTTATAATTGCTGATCCTGAGGTCTGCGTGATCTCTTTCCTCAACAATGACCGTTGGTTGTTTCTCTCCAAGCTGCGACCGTGCTCAACTCCCTGCAGCCTCAGCTGCAGACGACCGCCGCCACCTTGTTCCAGCCGCAGGCCGCCTCCCTGCAGCAGGTGACGTCTCAGCCCACGCAGGTGACCGGCACCCAGGTGACGGCGAGCCAGGTGGCCGCAGCCCAGATGGCCTCGGCGATCGCTACCACCATGGCTCAGCCCGGCATCTCCTTGGCGGCGCTGCAGACCGCCGGGCTCTCGCTCAACCCCGCCATTGTGAGTTTAGCGTTTTTTTACCTGCGAACAAGAAGTAGGTTGTAGACAGATTGAGGACGTTGTTTGAAGCATGTTAGGCGCGCAGCATGATACGTGTTTTTCTGGTAGAGGTTGAGGACTATAGGTTAACCGCGTTTCGTTGACCTGAGATTAATACGTTCAACATCCGAAAAAGTGTTTTTCTGAATTGTGGCACTATCTCTTTTTGATAACAGTGCTAACATTGGTATCCAGTTTCCAGTCGCTTAGACCTCTGCATTGATAAACGAGTACAGCTACGGTCGTTGATCATTTAAGTTGTATCTTGTTTTTAGTTCAGCGCTGCATCCTTCGGAGCACAGCCCCAGTTCCTGAGTTCGCTCACCTCCACTCCCATCTTCACCACGGCCATGTCCAATATGACGGGCATCACCAGCCAGGTCATCACCAACGCTCAAGGACAGGTGGGTTTCCGTGGGGCATCTGCTACCTATGTTCTGCTTATGCTATGTGTGTATGGATTATTGTGATTCAAGAGCCATTACACACACATTATTATTCATTGTATGACATCTTTTACCAATGATGGCTATTACTTATTACGGATGTTACTAATGACGGCTCTTATTAGTCAATATTGGATTTTGTTGTACTTCAACACTATAGTTAGTTTGTAAAAATTATGTTCACACCATTAATCGAACAACAGGATAATAAACTTGTTATGAGTAATGCAAGTATTTTATGTATTTTCTATTATTGGTTGGTTGAATTTTATATATATATAAAAAAAAAAAAGCTAACGCTGTGATAGAAGAAGAGGCCGAGACGGTCGTACTGAGCGACCTGAATAATGTGCTCTGGTTCTCTAAAGGTCATCGGGACGCTGCCGCTCCTTCTGAACCCCGCCTCTCTGGGCGGAGCGGCCACTCACGCCCTCCCCCTGCAGGGGCTCCAGCTCCAGACCGTCGCCCCGCAGCTGCTGTTCAACGCCCAGGGCCAGATCGTGGCTACCCTCGGGGGCGGAGCCACCGCAGCCCCCATCGCTGCCGCCATGCTGCCTAAGGACTCTGCTGCGTCCGGCCTAAACAAGCCCAACATGCAGGTGGAATAGTTTAAATCAAAGTATGGCCGGTAGCCTTTTACCGATTTGAAATTGGAAAATGGGACATGGTACAAATGTCGATACACTGGCCCGGATAAAAGCATCCTTTTTTTTGAAGTGTTATGATGTGTGGCCCCGTCCCTTCTAGGCCTCGGTCACAACTGTCGCCCAGTCGCCCGTCATCATCGCCCCGCAGGCCTCTGTGAAGACAGCCGCCGCGCCCATCCCCATCTCCTGTGCAGACATAGCAACAGTGGGCCAGCTTGTCAGCAGTATGAACACCTGCTCCTCCACGCCCAGCATAAATCCCATAGCAGGGTATTTATAACTGGACTCAATTCTACTGTTTCCCCCCCCTCCCTCCTGCCTAGAGCCCCAGCATGCGGTCAACAATGAGGAGGGCATTAATCTGGAGGAGATCCGAGAGTTTGCCAAGAATTTCAAGATCCGCAGACTCTCCTTGGGACTGACGCAGACACAAGTGGGGCAGGCCCTGACAGCCACGGAGGGTCCTGCGTACAGCCAATCAGCTATCTGCAGGTAAGCCCCTCCCCCTTACCTGAACACAATGCATCCTCATGCATGCATCAGCATGCATTATAAGTCGTGTAGTAATTTAGATACATTTGATAAAAATATTTCATCTTTAATATAGAGGCCCTGCCGTCATTGAGATTAAACAGGGGTAATACTAAATTTGATTGTTAAAAAGCAGTAACATGGTGTTTATAGTGAGAGCTGGATGGAAAGGCATTCATCTTGTATCTGTGTCGGGCTAAATGATTCCAAGGGCAAGGTTTAATATATGACACAGGAGGACTGGGCTGCTCTTACACAGGGATGATTGTCCTGCAGCTTTTGTTCAGACACTTGGAATTACACACATCCATCTGTGGAGCCTGGGGGGCGATGCTGTAGTGTGTCGGTGATGCTGTGTTAGATTCATAATTTGTATGTTCAACAACATGCTTCTGAGTTAACCTAACTGACGGGTTGTGAAACGGCAGATTCGAAAAGCTGGACATCACGCCTAAAAGTGCCCAGAAGCTGAAGCCGGTGTTGGAGCGCTGGCTGGCGGAGGCGGAGCTCTGGAACCAGAAGGGCCAGCAGAATCTGATGGAGTTCGTGGGCGGGGAGCCGTCCAAGAAACGCAAGCGGCGCACCAGCTTCACGCCGCAGGCCATCGAGGTCCTCAACACTTACTTTGAGAAGAACGCCCTGCCCACGGGCCAGGAGATCACGGAGATCGCACGGGAGCTCAACTACGACCGCGAGGTGGTGCGGGTGTGGTTCTGCAACCGGAGACAGACGCTGAAAAACACCAGCAAGATAAACGTCTTCCAGGTGCAGTAGTACACTCTCCTTTCTGAGCCGAGGGAGCGCGGTGGTGAGCTGCTTGGACCTATACCAGGATGGCAGTGGGGAAGCGTTGAGAAGATGCAGATTGCATTGTATATAGCCACAGTGACTTGAGGTGAAAAAAAATTGAAATTCTAAGAAAATACAGGAAGAGACATAAGAGTGTCACGAAGAGTATGCAAAAAAAACATTTTTTAAGGTATGTATCGGTACGTTTGTGTAAAAGAGTCAGAATGCATGATTCTATATCATCAGATATGTTATTATTCTTCAATATATAAAATTGGCTATTATAATTTTTTTTTTTTTACACTTTTAACCATTTTTAAGTGACCATGTAACCTATAAACTAATGTGAGGAATCTTTGGATATAAACCGCCAGCCATTTTGAATTGTATAGCTGCTAATTTCTCATTTGTTTTATATATTCTGTATGATGTTTTAATGAAACTCAAGACAGCTTTCTGTTTCTTTTACCGCATTAACGGTTATCTTAAAGATCTAAAAGTGCGTCCGTTGTACATTTGATTTAGTTTTGAGGTAAACCAGGTGTAACCGTGAAATGTTGCCTTTTATAAAAGTGTTTATGGACTAATCTACATTTCACAACATGTCCTGGTTGATTTGTGCCAGATAAAAAAAAAAAAGCTATTCATAGTATGAGCTATGAATTAGGGAAGGAAAGTGAAATTAATGTTGAGCAAAATATTATGGTTCCAATTCTCCTTTTGAGAGAAGAATGAATCGGTTTCCTGTCTGCACGTACATTCTTTATAGCTGTGTGAATTGGAGACAAAAGAGAGGCAGTTTATTGTACCTCTATCAGTCCTTCCAATAATGCTTTGCACTTTAGTGGACTTTGGGACAAGCAAAATGGTTGCATATAGTATGTATGCATTCATAATTTTTTACTTAACCACTTTGGAGAATTGTAGCAGCTACTGGTTAAAAAATACAATCAACATGATGCCAAATGTCATCTGCTAATGTTAACATTATGCATATCCATGAAATAATATACTGTATTTAGTATTCAATTTGACCTTTCTTTTCATCCCATAATTTTATTAAAATATAACACTATGCCTTCAACATTTTACAAACGTTATATACATTATTGTGAAATGGAATGGGTCTGCGAATCAAACACTAAACAGGCATCATCCAGAACTGATCATCTTAATGTCAAGTTACAATATATTGGTTTGCTAAACCTTGTTGTTACAAAAAACGCTGTGTTGTCATTTTTGAACAAATAAAATATAAGATTCTTAGACTAATATTGTTATAGCTTTTGTTGTTTTTAAACACCTACACCGCTACACGCCCACGCACACACATTCACACGCTATAATTTTTTGTGTCTACAGTATAGTTCTCCCGCCGGCCAGTAGAGAGCGGTAACGAGGCGTGACGTCCATCCCAGGTTACAATAGGAGTAAGCGGATATTGCGGGTTTGTAATAGAGAAGAAGAGAGATAAACAAACAAAAGAAATGTGTATTCTTAATCCATGTTCCATGAGGGTGGATTTAATTGGTACTTATTGAATCGGGTTTTCATCGTCATAATCGTTTAGCTGTAAGGTAAACCCCATAAGGACACATAGACGGCCATAGGTTCACTTAAAGAGGGTCTGAGAGCTACGTTAGCATGCAGGCTAGCGGCTAGCTCAGCGTTTACGATAACCGAGCGAATAGCTTGACATGTTTATTTTAGTACGTGAGGAAGGAGTGCGACACGATGGCCTGAAGCCCTCACTTGGTTAGCCGCAAGCCACACTTCGCTCCTCCGAAGGTTGGTTATGTTTCTGTACTGTGCATGGTATAGGGGTACACAGTCATAACATAACTAACTGTGAGGTGTATCAAATGAAACGTGCACAAGCACTCTGAACTCAATTCATGTTTGCCAACTCGGCAGCATATTGTGTGGAAGGGATCTTTTTAGGTATTGGGGTTGCTACTATATGTAATGTATAATGTATCAATTGCCATCTAGTTAGTGGAAACCTACAGGTTTATTCTTTGATTATCCATTTCATGTGTCATTTGTCCGTTTTGGTTCAGATGTGTATTTAAGTTGCCCATGTCATAATTAAGTGTTTGTCTTTCTCCACCAAAAGTTTGGCATTTATTTTAATACAGCTGGACATCTTGGCGGAACTTTAAACGGAATCGCTCCGTGAGCTTTTAGCGTCGTCACCATGGCGTGGGCACTAAAGCTGCCCCTGACGGACGAGGTGATCGAGTCAGGCTTGGTGCAGGACTTCGATGCGAGTCTCTCGGGCATTGGCCAAGAGCTGGGAGCAGGGGCATACAGTATGAGGTACTGCATGAATTCAGACAAACTTAATCGTTTTATTCCTTGTAGAATTGTAGTTATAACTGTTTAAATGTATGCATTAAGTAGTACATTGCCACACAGTGATTTGTTATCAAGAGATACTTTTGTTTTGTGTATCAACCACATATACTTGTGTTATTGCAACCCATTCTAAACTTAAATACAGCATACAGAACACAAAAATATGTATTCTAGGCATTGTATGAAATTGATAACTTTAATTAAGCCTAAAAAATAACGAGCTAAAACATCGATTAGCTACATTGATTTATGCATGTATAATAACAATGCAATGACTGCTGCACTAATATACTATCTTATATATATTTCATTTGATATCCCGCAAAAACATTGGTTTAAGCCTAATAAACACCTCTTTAATGTGAATCTCCTATTCCAATCTCCCTTACTGAAAATGTATTCACTTTGATAAATGTATATCCAATTTAACCTACTTTTAATAATGGCCCCTCTAACAGATGGCTGAAGTTTGGCGATTGTGTGTGCAATTAAATACGATTTTGCTGACTCAGGCATAGTGCTTGGAAAAGAAAACACTCTGTGTCCTTGTTGATTTAGCGAGTGCACCATTACATGACCCACCGAAGCCTGCAAAGAGCCACTTCATTGCTGAAATTCTTGGGTTGAGAGGAGAAACGGGATCCACAGACTGGAGACCGTGGTATTGGCTGCTGTCGTGCAACTTGCTTTCATTGGAATTGATGAATTTCTAGCTGAGAACACCCTGCAAGCCAGTGTGTATGTTCGACAATGCACTAATGCAACTAATGTGTGATTTGAAGTGTGCCCCGTTGTATCCAACTAGATGGGTAAAGCTCTGACGCCTCTCAGCCAAACACTAGAATGCATGTACAATGAACCCAAAGGAAATAATTTCTGAAAAGATGAAAAAAAAAAAAAAGATGAAAAAAAAAAAAAGATGAAAACGCTGAACGCTGTTTCCTTTGGTTGTTCCAGCGACGTGCTCGCCCTGCCCATCTTCAAGCAGGAAGAGTCCAACCTGCCCCCGGATAACGAAAACAAGATCCTGCCCTTCCAGTATGTCCTGTGTGCAGCTACCTCGCCGGCCATCAAGCTGCATGACGAAACACTCACCTACCTCAACCAAGGTCAGTGCCCCGACTCGCACCCGGCGCCGGCCACGTGATGGACACGACTGATGCCATTTGCCGAATGTATCTCAACATTATTGGAAAGACCCGGGCACGTTAACGGCTAATAACAATGTGTTGATTGGTTGTTGCAGGACAGTCTTATGAAATTCGAATGCTTGACAATCGGAAAATCGGGGAGCTTCCTGAAATCACCAGTAAGATGGTGAAGGTAAGCCTCCAACCTAGTTGAGAGTTATCAGGTGATCATATCAATATATTCATATCATGATATGATGATCAGCTCAGATTTGACCAAACTTACAGTTGCAATGTTTTTGCTGGTCGTAAGGGCTGCATCACTGTAAGGGCATTTAGCTGTCTGAACTTTAAGCAAACCTTAAAGCTCACTGTTTCCCTTGTTTCTATGTACGTGTTATTGGCAGTGAATATTTTGATGCCATAACCAGAACATTGCCTAATTGTTGTTTGGAGGTATTCAGCAGTGCCAGGTTGTTCATGTTTCTGTGTTTTACGACCTTAGAGCATCATCCGTGTGGTCTTCCATGACCGACGGCTGCAGTACACAGAACACCAGCAGCTGGAGGGTTGGCGCTGGAACCGGCCCGGGGACCGCATCCTGGACCTGGGTAAGAACGGAGCTTCTCCGAGCCCCTTTCACGTAGTCGCTGGTCCGCTTTGGGGGGCTACAGCGAGGGGGATCTGGCTCATGGCCACCGGATGAGATTTGTGTGTGACGGATTATGATAACCAATCTGATGCGTTACAGAGAAGGAAAGGTCACGTTTCACAAAGATATCCATTGGGACACGTGGCTGAGGCTTGGCATTGTAGTTTACATCGGCTTGATTTTGGTGTTTTAGCTTGTGTGCCAGAAAGGGTTCTAGTGAGCCATGGTAATTTTGTGGAAAAGAGTGGCGTGTATTGAGAACACATTTGACAATAACCTGTTTCACATTGATTCATTGCAGATATCCCCATGTCAGTTGGCATGATCGACCCCAGGGCTAACCCTACTCAGCTTAACACTGTGGAGTTCCTTTGGGACCCATCAAAAAGAACCTCAGTTTTTATCCAGGTAGCATGACAAACAAACACTGTCATTTGACCAGTCCACACTGTTCACCTCCCTCCTGAATCTCTCCTTTCTTTAGTGCGATGGATTGACGGTCTAAGATCTTAGCCATCGAGAACCCTGTTGTTTTGTGAACCCTCTGTTGTGCTCTGCTAGTTTGTACTGTTCAGTGTACCTATTCAGTTTGGCAGACTCAATGCACTTCCTATATTGAACCAAGTATATAATTTGTCAATTATGGTTAAACTTTCCTTTTCCTTTTAATACTCACCCAAACCCAAACCCCAACACATTTGTCTGGATGCCGTCTCGCCTCTTCGGCCCAAAAGAATATTCTGAGATGTGTGCTCTCTTGTTGTTTAGGTTCACTGCATCAGCACAGAGTTCACCATGCGAAAGCACGGAGGGGAGAAAGGCGTGCCTTTCCGGATCCAGATCGACACGTTCAAGGAGAACGACAGCATTGAGTACACTGAGCACCAGCACTCGGCCTCCTGCCAGGTCAAGGTCTTCAAGGTGGACACCGTTTCTCTGTTCACCATTCCGTCATGCCCACCATTTTTAAGTCGTACCACCAGTGTTGCTCTGTGCTGCATGGCGGCGCTAATGAGTCGAATGTGGCGGTTGCTCAGCCCAAAGGCGCCGACAGGAAGCAGAAGACGGACCGGGAGAAGATGGAGAAACGGGCGCCACAGGAGAGGGAGAAGTACCAGTCCTCTTACGAAACCACTATCCTCACAGAGGTCAGTATAGCAACTGTGTGGGCGGGTGGGTGGCCCTGATTGATCAGTAGTTGGTTGGCGGCATCTACGAGCTAAGGTGTCCCTAACAGAACGGTTCCGGGTTCAATCCCCTGCCTTATTTGGCCTTCTTATAAGCATCCTTGAGCAAGATGTCCCAACGCCTCAGAGCTCACTCCTTAATGAGCTGTGTCTGAATTCACTGTACATTAGGGCTTTGACTTTTGCCCAAAAATCATATTCGAAGTTTGTTGGTTTATTAATATTTGAATATTTATCTATAATATTTTGACCATTAAATGCCTTCAGTAAGACCTGGATTGGGCTTCGCGAGGTTTGTTTACCGTGTTGCTATGGTTACCGGTCTTGCGTGTTCCAACGGTTTATTAGGTTTCTAATAAATCGCTGTCTAATCAATACTTCATTCACTGCCTCTTCCGTGGTCATTACAATATTATGAATAGACTGCGTCGGGTTCTCCGACGTCTCTCCCTCTTGGCCTGCCCATAACAGGTTTGAATATTATGGGCTTCCTAATATTCCTTCGAATTTTGATTTATTTTTTGATATTCTAATTATATTCGAATAACGAAGTTCGGAGTCAAAGCCCTACTGTACATCTGCCATCCAAACCCAACACAATGAACTGTGTCTGAACTCACTGTACATCTACCATCCAAACCCAACACAGTAGTTGCCTTCTCTTAGTCGGCACGGATGCACTTTCTTCATAGATGTTGTTGGAGGTGTTTCTAAAGTCAACCGTTGGTCTGTTGCAGTGCTCTCCCTGGCCTGAGGTGACCTACGTCAGCAACTCCCCGTCTCCTAGCTTCATCAGCACACACACCACCTTCCCCGTGGTGGTGTCAGAAGGGTATGGCAGCAGGGGAAGATTACTCAGATGTTACTCAGTCTTGTTGTGTGTTTGTTGGCCCTAAATAAGGAACATGTATGGAACCAAAGAGAAGCACACGAGTAGGTTTCCCGTCGGATGTATTCAGTTACGTCTGTCTTTTTTATAGCAACGGATCGCCCAGTGAGCCTGAGCCGGTTGTCCCGGTGGTAGTAGAAGTAAGTATCAATGAATAAGTTATATAACGTATGTTTGTTCAGACGGGTCACCATGTAGTAGTGTTGGGTACATCTCTTTCCATTTGCAATATTTATATTTTTCCCTCAATTGGTAATTTCCTACCGTCTCTTTATAGCGCCACATATTGCAGTTGGGCTATTTTATAATGCCGGGTCTATTTATGGTATTTACGAATCTTCAAGTTCACTCTAGGAGGCAGGGGTGGGGCTTAACACAGTATACATTTTATTCATAGAAAGCTTGAATCAGAAGAAGGTAAACCTAGTGAACAGGACTGGGAGACCAAGGTCAAAAAGAGATTTATCCCAAAATGTATAATTTTCACTCTCTGTCAGAATGTTCTGATTTAAACCCCCTCCCTCTCTTAAATATGTGTTAATGCCTAAAAACATCATACTTGTCGTTCATATGAACGAGAAGCATAACAGAATCTAACGTGTATTTTCGTTTAGTCTTCGTTGTATCATCTGGCTCCTCACACCACGAGTCCTATGATCTTTAGCATTATCAATTTTATGTTTTCCGCATGCAAACCCAAATTCAATCGGAAGAAGTAGTTACTTACATCACGCAGGCACTGTAATATCGGAACTGTATGACATATACATTTTTGCACATGTAACATTATGTTTGGCAATATTTATACTACACAGATGTTTCTATTGAGTAGTGTGCATCATTGAGTTATCATCTATTGCCTGTTGTCCCAGTGTTTCATCCCATCTAAGTGAATGCAGAAAACAAAAAACATAAAGTTTATATGACTAACGATGTCATGGCAAATTTTAACTTGAATTTTTCTTACAGCCCCAACCTTTCACTTGTTTTCAACCGTACAACGAGGACAGCAACAAGGCATGTCCTCATTCTATTTCTTAGCAAAAATATTCAGTTCCAGGACTGAGGGGGTGCTTACCATGCTTATATATAACATGTTTTAAAGTGATATTGTAAAGTGATATTATCTAATAGGACCAGGTTCTGGAATGCACGTATTTTATCAGCGACCACGCTGATAGAATCATGAAAATGTTATTCTCAAAAGCATTATGTCTCTTAAAAGTACACAGCCACAATAAGCGAGAGGACCAAAGCAAGAGACCTGCTGTTCGATAGTAAATAAGAGTATGGCTGCTAAGAAAAACGTGTTGTAATGCTGGCCTTGTGCATTAATGGTCTAGTGGACAGCTGCAGCCATGATAACAACAGGGGACCACTGTGAACCTGGAACAATGTCCGCACATTGACATTGTCTTAGCCACCGGTTTCTCTGTAGCCTCCAAACTGAAGGAATCACCTTGAGGTTGATTCAGTCTATCTCCAATGTAGATAGATACTTATATAATAAGGCACATTTGTACACCAGCAGATTGTGTTTCAAGTCTGGTCACATGGATCCTGATTTTATTTTCTCTTTGAAATATCGACAAAGTTGGGGACCCAGAAATCGACAAGCTAGAAGAGGGTGTGGGGGAAACAACATGGGCAGCACAGTCAGCACCTGGTCTCACTGAGACGCTCAACAGCATTAACGTTATCCCCTGGCCCTTGTGTCCTGCCTGTCCTCAACGTCTACCCCTCAGAACCTGTTGCCCACGGCGACGCCGCAGGATGCCCTGCAATGGCTCCACAGGAACCGCTTCTCCACCTTCAGCCGCCTCTTCACCAACTTCTCAGGTAGGACACGCACCTGGAGAAGGTCTGTTTGATCATGCACAGGTTGAGCTCAAACAGACAACCACCGTCGGCTACAATAGTACTGCAACACCTCGAGGGATCCCCAAAAGTCGTTCCGCTTACAAGCTCAGTTTTGTTTATAAAAGCTCTGCACATCGCCAGGGACGACCATAAGAACACCGGCCACTACTAGGATCAGTCGTAACTCGATTGGCTCTGTCACACAAAAATGGTACCGGGGGCGAAAATTGTACCACCTACGTAATTCACGTTCGGAACATTACGTCATAGTTCGTCACGATTGTCCGTTGCCAGGCAGCTTTCAAAAAACATTCGCGCTCATGTTGCCGAAGACGAGTGTTTAAAGTGTATCATAGTCTAGCTAGCTTGTGTTAACTTAATACTCAGTTTACTAGCTAAATGCGATTCAACAATTACATACAATACAAATATAAAGTTAGCAACGCTAATAAATGTCATTTGTAAAATAAGTCTTATCTGTTTAATGTTATTTCGTCTTGTGACGCTCAATGAATGAGCGCAAATGTTCATGAACCTTCCTACGTCATCGTTCGACGCGATTGTCCGTTGCCAGGCAACGTTCGACGCGATCCTCCGTTGCCAGGCAGGTATGGAATTTTCGAACGCAGATTACGTAGGCGGTACAATTTTCGCGTGCTTCGAGTGCGACTACCAATCTGATTGGTTGATATCAATCAGATTGGAAGTCGCAAAAAAAACACATCACTGGAAAACTGAGTTCAGAGTCTCAATCTTCTCCACATTCATGTCTAGAGTCGCTGTCACTCAGAGTTTGTGTAGTTGGTGGGGACTTTTTTTTTTGGCCGTATGTGTCTAGCGGGTGGTGTGAAGTCACCCTGAGATGGGAAAGTAGACCCATTGCTGCGTTGTGCTTCAGGGGCCGACCTGCTGAAGCTCACCAGGGAAGACGTGATCCAGATCTGTGGGCCGGCCGACGGGATCCGGCTGTTCAACGCCATGAAGGGACGGTAGGTCTCCCCCTCTCGTGTGTGTGTGTGTGTGTGTGTGTGTGTGTGTGTGTGTGTGTGTGTGTGTGTGTGTGTGTGTGTGTGTGTGTGTGTGTGTGTGTGTGTGTGTGTGTGTGTGTGTGTGTGTGTGTGTGTGTGTGTGTGTGTGTGTGTGTGTGTGTGTGTGTGTGTGTGTGTGTGACGTCCTGGCACAAAAAAGTTGTACTTAGTTGTGTAGCATCTTATCCTAGCTAGCTTTGTTGCATACAGGGAATGGGTTAACCTAGCGATTTTAAGTGTTTGGCAATTGGTTCTATGAACATCCTTACTGTTCCGACGGCGATATATCTTGTTTCTTCTGAAAAATGTCTTTATTGTAAGTCGATTTGGATAAAAGCGTCTGGTAAATGTGTGTGTAGGGTGGTCCGTCCAAGGCTGACGGTGTACGTGTGCCAGGAGTCCCAGCAGGCCCGGGAACAGCAGCAGCAGAAACACGAGAACGGCGACTCGCCCAACAACACGTTCTTTGGTCTGTACTCTCTCCTCACTCGCTCACTCGCTCACTCACTCACTCACTCACTCACTCACTCACTCACTCACTCACTCACTCACTCACTCACTCACTCACTCACTCACTCACTCACTCACTCACTCACTCACTCACTCACTCACTCACTCACTCACTCACTCACTCACTCACTCACTCACTCACTCACTCACTCACTCACTCACAGCATCTAACAGCATCTAACACCAGTAGGAATTGAATACCTTAATGGCGCGTTTCCACTGCAGGGTGCGGAACGGATCGGATCGCAAAGGTGCGGGTCGGGTCGCGTTTCCACCGCCAAAAGTGGGCGTGACCCGGACTTTGCCGTACCCGTTCCGGCCCCATTCTCGGGACTCCTCCGTTGCGGTACCCAAAACGAGACCAGACGCCTGAAAGGGTCCCGTGAAATTCTAGCTACACCCCCCCCTCCGTTGATTGGTCGACAGAATCGTCACTTCCGGGTGACGCGGGGATAAAAACAAACAAACAGTAGCCTCGAGGTATTATTCTTTACAATTAACATGTCACGTAAAAAGCTTGCTTGGGCGAACAAGGAGGTGGAGACGTTCGTCTGCATTCTTGGGGAGGAAGACGTTTTTTACGATGTTTACGTAGCTGCCGCGGCGATCGACATCCGGCCTACCACCAAGGGTACTGTCGGCAGTGGAAACGCGACCTCGGAACTGAGCTGGTCTATACCGCCCCCTCCCTACCGCACCTTTGCGATCCGATCCGTTCCGCACCCTGCAGTGGAAACGCGGCATAAGAGCCGTTTTGGATTTGAATGCCTCTTCGCAGCCATAGTCATCCGTCTCGCCTCAAGCCTAGCACATTATAATGCATGCTAATAACTTTGTACCCATACTGTACCACACTACTTCTGTAAAACAGCGATAAATATGCCAACGTCCGCCTACAGTTTATCACGCCATCTACCTGGAGGACCTCACTGCCGCCGAGCTCACAGAGAAGATCGCTCAGCTCTTCAACATCTCACCCAGACAGATAAACCAAATCTTCAAACAAGGTCCCACGGGCATCCACGTACTGGTCAGCGATGAGGTAACCAGCAGCCGTGGCCCTTTACAGGCTGTTCTCGTCTTCCTCTGTTCATGCTTTGGTTTTGAAGTATTTTTCTCATGATTCTCGCCTGTGTCTTCATCAGATGATCCAGAACTTCCAGGACGAGGTGTGCTTTGTCTTGGACACGATGAAAGGTAGGAAGCGAACGAAGTACAACTGAACCGCAAAGAGTAAAAAAAAAAAAAAAAACATCCGTGATGACGTGGATCTAATTAATGTTTATTTGTTTCAACAGATGACACGAGCGACGGTTACCACATCATACTGAAGTGAACGGTCAACACTGGCGCGGGTAGTCTCTCTCTCTCTCTCTCTCCCTCGCTCTCGTTCTCTCTCTCTCTCTCTCTCTCTCGTTCTCGTTCTCGTTCTCGTTCTCGTTCTCTCTCTCTCTCTCTCTCTCTCCCCCCGCTGGTCTAGGGGCCGGCGCCGGGCCGCCCACTTACCGGGGCGCTGCCGTGATGGATCACGTGACTGAAGCGCTTGGTCCCCCCCCCCCCCCCCCCCCTGACCTTACTGAATACCGACGCCCCCGGCCCGAGACGCCCCACTGAGGCAGCGCCCGCCACTCTCCTTCTCTTAATGTGTTGCTTTTACGTTCTCCTCGCGTGGAGGAAGAGATGATGTCACGTTATTCTATGCTCGCTGGGCGCCTGGTGTGCCAAAGCGCTGTGCTTGAGAAAGGCTGAAGTAATCTGTCCACCGCTTTCTATAAAAAGAGAAGAACTTGACCCCTAGGAATCATGGCCTCGCCCCCCCCCCCCCCCCCCCCCCCCACACTTCTTCCCTCCGCCTCTCTCTGCCTCCTGTACCTGCTGGTCCTCGCCCCCTCAGCCGCTCAGACACACACATAGCGGTGGATGGACAAGACAACGCTAACACACAAGGCCAGATCTCGATGTTGCGACGCAGGGTGCCATCAAAGTGGACGTCCTGAGGCAGGGGCAGTGGGTCCTAGTGTTTCTCCAGCTGTCTGAGCTCTGGTGAAACACTGCCTGGCGCCGTGGCCACGGTGGCACTGCACTTAAGTCCCATCGCTATCCCCGTGCCGACGAAGGCACAAGATCACAACGCCTTTGGGCAGTTCAAACCTTAATTTTACCTTTTAATGTATTCATGACAAATCGTATGGATTGACTGTTTTTGTAATCTTATTATTTTAGCCAACCTGGTTCTCTGGTTCTCTATCATCGTATTGCATCGTATTGTGGTTTGTTTGGCTGGGTGAGGCTGCATGGTGCAGGTGAGGCTGCATGGTGCAGGTGTTCTTAGTGTGTGAATGGGTATTTGAGAGTCCACCAGCAGTGTCCCATGCTGGCATCATTGAAATACTTCTTCATAACAATGGCTACTGTATTTTTTGCCCTTTTACTGTTACACTGGAGGTTGGCATGTCTTAAGGATAGGTGATTTATAATCTCTCAATGTCTGCTTTGAAGAGTGGCAATCTTATGTCATGTAATTTGTGTACATGCGCTTCCCTTTGTTACATATATTTTAGACTCAAACTGCATTTACCACTGCTGTCATGGTAGCCATCTTACTGTCAAGACGTTTTTTTATTATTTTAATTTTCAAACTGCGCCGATGAAGCTTTACACTATGTTTCAAATATATAATAAAACAGGCATGTTTTTGTTATGAGCTTATGAAGAATACCTTCTCCTTTGGCTGCAGCAGAGGGTAGACAAAGAAGCCGGGACATAACTACATTTCCCAGTATCCTCGGCAAGCCTGCATGTTTGTGACGTCACAATAAGTATATATTGCTCCGTAGAAAATGTCCCACTCCATTGTTACATTGTAACAACCAGCCGGGCAGGGGGCAAGGGGGAGAAGGACGTCACTTCGACAGGAAAATCGCAACATTTGACATCAAATACAACAGGACCTGTCTGGCTTTTATCAACGAAGACAGCAAGAAAAACCGACCTGATAGAAACCGCCCTTGTGATTTAAAGGATAAACGAAGCCAGATGTCAGCGGATTTCCCCTTTTCAAGCAATTCCAAGTCTCGTACCAGGAAGACAAGACATTCGGCGTTCTACATCATCTTGTATCGATAATGTTCAAGGCAATAAACATCAGCTAAACCATATGACGTCCTTCTTTCCGCCGACTGCCCCCCCCCCCCGTCGTTAGTAGATAGGCATGCAACGTTTAAACAGAACGATTGCCACGAATTCAGCCTTTTCTTTGGTCTCCAGTGTGCAGAACAATGAACATGAAGCCTAAGTAGCCTGATTGGCTTTTAAACAGCAGTACAGTTGACAAATCAAGCCAACACTAATTCAAAACACGTTGGCTTACAACGGGTTGTAGTATCCCATGCAAGTGTTTTCTATTTTGGACAATTTTTTTAGCTTTCCAACAGTAAACAGATTAATGTTCGATTCCCATTGACCAAAAACACGGAACCATCCCACTATTTATTTTGAATCGGAGTCCTGATTTCTGTCCCAGGTAAGAATGATTTCCTTTCCTCCGTATTGTGCTCATGATAAATTGGTGACCTGTCCTGTGTGTCCTGAGAGAGAGAGAGGGCGATCGAGGCGTAGACCTATGACAATGTCATTTCCATCCTTCGACGACTTCCCCATCCGACTCGTTTGTGTCTATTTGCTGCATCTGCAAACGGGTTGCTTGCTCCAAAGCACCTGACCGGTAACGACGCCTACTAATGATCACACGCATTCAAGTCCCTCCAATACGGATATGCACAGGATAAAGGTCTCTCAGGACCTTTGTTTTGTCAACCTCTCCATCACTGACAGTTCAGGCCTATTTTATTGCATTTCTTTTGGGATTTGGTTTATGATCACGCTATTAGCAAATGCTATATGTAAACTATTTGAATTAAAGGATTTGATATCAACTGTTATTTTGATACTCATGTACAACATAATAATCATGCAGCAAGAGTGACACTGTGTGATGTATCATATATTACCTGAATCAGAAGCCTGCAGGCTCAAACCAGTGTACAGTATTTCGAAATAATTGAGGTTTAGTGGTCCCAGAGAAGAGCGTATTGACTCCCACCCCGAAAAGCTATGATTCATTGCATGATTCCTTCCAGCCCCCTGGCCTCCCACTAGGCTTGCTTCCCGTGTCCACCCCCCCCATCCCCACCCCACAGTATTCAGAGGCTGAGCAGAGCCGCAGACACAATTTCATTCATGGCTTTTCCCTTATCAACCCATGCTTTTGGGGGTTGCCGTGGCAACGTTCCCAGACTTGATGAGCTGGGTAGGATTTCATGTGAGACGGAGGTGAAGGGAGGGGGGTGACTGGGCTCGAATACAGATGGGGGAAGAGAGAAACCGGAAGTTTACCTCACCTTTCCTTTTTTATCTTCTACCAGATGATAGCTGTGTTGTTTAGGTGTGCTCCAATCAGCCAATCCAAGTTTGCTCTCATCTCCCCGGATGCTCCGGAACCCATTATGAAGCTCTCATCCCATTATGAAGGAGATCATCACCCACTCTGTCTTGATCTTCTGAAGATCAGAGTTGAAGTGCCCAGTCTAACCTTCAACAAGTTAATGTTCAAGTTTTTTTTTCCGTGAAATGGACAACACAAATACAAACAGGCTGTATCTGTTGTTGTCCGCAATGACATACTTGAGTTACAAGCTCTCCTCAACAATGCAGGCAAAATTAACAAGTCAAATGTAGAAGGACAAAGTTTTATCCGGGTAAGTAACAAGAAGAATAATGCTATAAGCATTTGAAAAAAAGTATTCCACTGTATTAAGCCTAATATATGAATAATGGATATTATATATTGCGCAGTAGAACAGTACATCGGTACAGTGTCAGCTTCCCATTTGGTTCGTGCAAAGGATGTTCAACCATAAAGTGAGTGTGTTCGGACTGTAAAGTGCAACAATCCACTCCTATCACGAGGCTCCATTTTGAATGCACTGCACGCCTTCTGCATACTTCCCCTCCAGACGCCGGCACTGCCTAGGACTCTCCAGTGATGACCACATGCCTCTGTCTCCCCTCCCAGGTTCCATGGAGGCAGGCGCGTCCCTCGGCCTCAAGCGACGGTATGAGGAGGTGGACCACAGCTCAGCGTTCTCCACCCCCAAGGACTCAGACGATGAGGTCTCCAGCAGCGACAGCGCCGACAGCTGTGACAGCCTCAATCCCCCGTCTGGCGCACCGTTTGCACGTATGCATCACCAAGCAACATCTCCCCCCCCCCCCCCTGCACACACACTGATCATGCACACATACTAACAACCACACACGCATTGCACAGTGCTGGGAATGCTAGGAAGCGTAGATGTTCCATTCAGTTTTATTCCATTCCATTGTAATTACGTTCTATTCTGTTGTGTTCCATTCTGTATTCTACATTGTGTTGGAATAAATGGCGTTCTGTAACTTCTATTCTATTTCTTCCTGTTATATTACCTACCGTTGCGTTCCATTCTCTTACTTTACATTGTGTTACATTACCACTTGGTTCTATTACACTCTTATTACCTAACCTATTGTTACATATTGTATAAATTACATTCAGTTCTTATTCATTCTGTTACATAAGTTTCTGTTTTGTTGCAATATACAATATTACAGTCTGCTACGTGCATCCTGTCACATGACATTCTGATGCATGTAATTAGCTAATTGAATACTTTTAAATTAAAATTGTCAATAAAAAATGTGTTGTCATTAAGAGAAAACAGACAGTAAAACAGTACAGTAGTAACAAGAGTGAGGTCCATCGTCTACCCCTAAGCACACGTCACTAATCTCTCTCTCTCTCTCTCCCCCCTTTGCTCTCTTTCTCTCTCCCCCTTTCGCTCTCTCTCTCTCCCCTTCGCTCTCTCTCTCTCCCCTTCGCTCTCTCTCTCTCCCCTTCGCTCTCTCTCTCTCTCCCCCCCCCCCCCCCTCCCTCAGCCACCTCCATCCTCCGACGCCAGAGGCCTTCCCCGGGGGGGAAGCGGGTGCGCTTCGACCTGGTGACGGTGTACTACTTCCCGCGGCGGCAGGGCTTCACCAGCGTCCCCAGCCAGGGGGGCAGCTCGCTGGGCATGGCGCGCCACCACTCCTCCAGCCGCCACTACACCCTGGGGGAGTTCGCCCGCGAGCAGGAGAGCAGCCACCGCCACACGCTGCGGCAGCACCTCCGCCAGGAGAAGCTCAGCGCCCGCAAGATGAAGGTCAGACCCCCCCCCCCCCCCGGAGAACCTTTATTCAGAGATTAAGTAGAACAACTGGCGAATTTTAAATATGGCCGTGAAATGATGATGGCTTTGAGATATCACCCTAATATTTTCTCAACCTTGATTCTATTTGGGCTTCATAGTTCTGGGTCAGTACAGAGTTGAATGAGGCTCAATCTTTGGGGGCAATCTGCTGCTAGATCAAATCAATTGTTCCACTTTTGAGCAAAATTGCTTTTTGCCGGCTAAAATAGATCAATAGAGCAACTCTGCCCACCCCTATCCCTGAAGAAAGAGAGGAAGGCAGACCTAACAGACTCTGCAAGTTGGCCCTGCAGGGCATTGCTCCAGTTTGCTTGTAGACAGCCACTAATTAGCTATCTGCCCATTGACATCCGAGGGTGGTCACGACGCCAGCAGCAGTTGTTGAAATAATAATAAACATTCTTGAATATTTAATGGTTTGTTTCATAATTGTACAGTTTTCTCATCAAGGTCTGGGTCATAGCTCAATGGAACTAATTGTATTGGCATTTGAGCAGTAGTTTGTCGTTTATATATATATATATATCTATATCTATAGCAGGATGGCCCAGTGTGCAGCACATCAACAGTCTAGTCTCTAGAACGGTACCTTCCAGATTGGGTTCAAACAGCGGCTACACTGATTCTGTAACGCTGAGGTTCAGATCCTGGCTCCTCGTAGCCGTTGACCACTGAGGGGCTAATCCCACACTTGAGCCTCCTCATACCAAGGAGTAGCAGGGCCCCTCCGGTCCGGCCGTGTGTGTGTGTGTGTGTGTGTGCGTGTACGTCGCTGACAGCCCCTCTTGTTGTGCGACCCGCCCCACGCAGCTGACGCGCAACGGCACGGTGGAGTGCTCCCAGGCCGACCTGCTGACGCTGGAGGACGTGTCGGACGAGGACCTGGACGTGGACGCCGTGGAGGTGGACGACTGCTTCTTCCTGCAGCCGCTGCCCACCAAGCGGCGCCGGGCGCTGCTGCGGGCCTCGGGCGTGGCCCGCATCGACGCCCGCGAGAAGGCGGAGCTCCGGGCCATCCGGTTGTCCCGTGAGGAGTGCGGCTGCGACTGCCGCCTGTACTGCGACCCGCGCCACTGTGGCTGCAGCCAGGCGGGCATCAAGTGCCAGGTGAGGGGTGTGTGTGTGTGTGAGAGAAGGTAAAGGATCGTTTTGCATAGGAAGTGACTGCCCGTGTATGGCGGTGGAGCCGCAGTGTAATAGTTATCTGGAGTCATGTGGTCATTAGTGTGCTGAGAGCAGAATTGTGAATTGAGGATAACAAATAGCTTCAGTACAGTTGATGGAGCACCATGCTGCCATGCTGTGGCGTTATAGAATCACACTTCTTCATACTGTTCACTACTGAGCCTTCCGACAATATATTATTTCCGAAACATTCGAATGGGAGGGAAAAATGAATAATACCCTGCCCTCGAGTACAAGCATATACATCATCATCATCATCATCAACCTAATGGCTCTTGTTTTGAATACAACGAAATAAACCATTGATCCATAAGTTAGCTAAGGTGTCCCCTATGCTATCATGTTTATTATTGACCCTCCTTGCTGAATGATACGCAGCTAGCCTGGGCTCCTCTAGATCCTAGCCGAACCTCCATGTCCTCCACCCAAACCAAGCGTCCAGCCTGATACCCCCCCCCCCCCCCCTCCAGGTGGACCGCATGGCGTTCCCGTGCGGCTGCTCCCGGGACGGCTGCGGCAACATGGCGGGCCGCATCGAGTTCAACCCGCTGCGCGTGCGCACGCACTACCTGCACACCATCATGAAGCTGGGCCTGGAGAAGAGGATGGAGCAGTACCCCGCCGACGCCGACCTGCTGCTCTCCGCCGCCTCCACCGGGCCCCCGTCCCCGGAGCTGCCCTGCTCCTCCTCCTCCTCCTCCTCCTCCTCCTCCCTGTCGGCGGGGGCCTTCCAGCTGGAGGAGAGCGAGGCGGAGGCGGTGGTGGCGGTGCACGACCTGCTGGCCGAGCGCGACGTCCTGGAGCGGGAGAACGAGACGGCCGTGCTGCACCTGCAGAGCGCCGAGGAGCAGGAGCGCCGCGAGCGGGAGCGGGAGGAGGCGGAGGCGTCGGCCCCGGGGCCCGGGGGGCTGCCGGGCCCCGGGGAGGAGCCCGGTGAGGAGCAGGTGCTGCTGCAGGGCTCCTTCCCCCCGGGGCCCGCCGTGCTCTGCGTGGCCCCCGACGTCCAGGAGACGGGGCCCCCCCCGGAGGGGCCCTCCGCCTCCCTGCTGTACTACCAGCTCACCCCCGTGCAGCCGGGGGGCCCGGAGCCCCCGGGGGCGGCCCCAGGGACAGGGGAGAGGGAGGAGGAGGAGGAGGAGGTGGAGGCGGCAGGAGAGGAACAAAAACAAGGTGGAGAGGGCGGCGGCAGGGGTAGCGAGGGCGGAGGCGTGGCCTGCGGTCAGGCCGCCGGCGGGGTCGTGACCCTGGGCTCGGAGGAGGGGCCCCCCGGCCCGCTGCACAACCGCTCCCCGGGGCCGTGCCAGGCGGGGGCCCGCTCGGCCGCGCAGGGGGAGGTGGCCCCGCCTCCGTCCGAGGTGTAGCGCGCGGCCCACCTGCAGATGTTTTGCACAAAAATAAGCTTTTCTCTGAAGGCTGAAAAAAATAATGTCCACATTTCACGCCAAGGGAGAAAAGAATGAACTATTGAGTAATGTTACAGTCTTCAGGCTCGCGGTAGCGCCCGTCTTGGGTCTCAATCATACGGGAACTACGGCAGTCAGAGTCTAACACTACAGAGCAGAGGGGGGACATAATGGCCCAATCCCATTTCTACCCCTTCCCCCTCCCCCTTGTTTTGAAGGGCTAAGGGGAAGGGGGAAGGGGAAGGGGTAATGGGTAGAAATGGGATTGGGCCAAAGTGTGATTGCCAACCTTAGTCTTTATATCTATGTTTTTCATCCAGTGTATCAAGCTGTGTGCACTGTGGTCTGTGTGTTTTGGGAACGCGCACCGAGGTAGGGTGGTGGTGCGCTACATTCGGCCTCCCCTCCCCTGACGTCGCAGCATGGCCTCGCTGTCTCTGTCCCTTCAAGTGGCCGCCGTTGGTGTCCCCCCCCCCGCCCGCCTCTCACAATAGACCTAATAATCCTGGAGATACTTGTTTAGTGTGTACTGTATATGCATTTGCGACGAGCTAGTTGGAGCCACGGTAGCGGTCAGTGTGATCTGTACGCACGAGGGCGAGGGCCACACGTGTGTGTGTGTGTGTGTGTGTGTGTGTGTGTGTGTGTGTAGGGGCCACGGTGCCGGTTAAAGCAGGAAGAGAGCATCAGCGCTGAGGCGCCCCCCCCCCCCTCCCGCCCGCATTTCCTCTTCTGTTTCTACCTTGGAGCCGCTCCGGCAAATGCTAATTATTTATCTGAAGCGCTGGTTTTGCTTTTCCAGCAAAGCGTCCCCCAGCTTGGGGACCTACTGCTTCTTTCAGTCATGTGGGTTTCCGGCGGATGAAGACAGCGATCCGTTCGACGTGAGTCATCACGCTTGCCTGTTTTTGTGTTTTAGTTTTTCTTAGAATGGACAGAATGAAACAGGAGCTGTTTCTGGCGGCAGCGTGGAGGTTTGTCACACGCCACCTCTAGTTATTTGCGTCATGTTGGAGAGAAGAAGACACGAAGGATCACAGTAGTCTTCAAATGATTCGAACGACTGCTGGTGTCTTGTAACAACGGTTCGCGCTGATCCAAGCCAGATTTCATCGAATGAAAATAACACTATAGAGTCAAATCAAACAATAGCGTGTGCTGTTGTCAAAAAAAACAACAAGATATGTGATGAACCACGACAACAATCTTAGTATGATTTATTCTGTTTTTATGGATGAGTGTGGGTAGAGTTGGAGCGTGTGCGTGCGTATGTGCCTGTGCACAGGCGAGTGTGAGTGTATACGTGTTGTAAACATGTGTTTGTATTTGCAGTATAAGAGTGTTGGTCGTAAGGGGGGGAGGGGGGAGGTGATATTAATGAGGAATATAAATTAGGGATATATTAATAACAATATGTTTATTCCCCTAAAGGTGCTGTGGTGATAGATTTACAACTTAGCTCTTTGTTTTGTTTTTAACAACCATGATAACCAATGTGATTTCCAGGGCGTGTACCCTGACGAGGGGCCGAGCTGTTGGGGTCTTTCAGTGCCTCTCTGAGGACCACCGTAGCGTTTGCACGGCACACCATTTGCAATGGTGAATGCGGGGGAGTGTTTTGTCATTTAATGCGTCAATGCGAACCCATTTCTCTCTCTGTCTCAGTGTATTTTTGAAGCTACATATACCGTTCAACAGAAGTGTGCCGACTCTTCTTACACAAAATCAGTCCTCTGTTGTGTAGCCTTTAATTCCAGCTGTTGCTTTCTTGTAATGGCTTGCCTGACACAGGATGTGGTGCTGTGTATGAGATGTCTGATGTATTTTATTTGACTGTTTGTTTTGTTTTCTTAATATATAAATCGATATATTCATGCTAAAGAGTTGCACCAAAGCAGTGGTTTCAAACCTAACTCACCGATGCCGCCAGCCGCCACATGCTCAGGCGATGTCGCACCGTTGTCGTTGTGAGACGAGACATCTTTCCCGGTACTCTGTGTTTACTTGACATGCCTTGAAGATAATACCGTCCCTGAAGAAATCATGATTACAAGCTGCCCGTTGTCGAGTCTTTGTCTCTGGCTGTCTACTAATAGACTTATGCCGCTTTTCCACCGCACATGTAGCTCGACTCGACACGACTCGACACGACACGACTCGACACGGTAGCAGCACGGGTGCTTTTCCACCGCAAAAAGTACCTCCTGGACGTGGGCGGGGTCGGCTGCGCGAAAGGGCCGTGACGTATTTGTGTACGCGACGCAAACAACACATACGCAACCCACACATGGACAGAACCCACATAACAACAATGGAGGACATCGATCACATTACTATTATTAGCTGGCATGTTGAAGAAGTTGGAGAAGTGGAACATGTTGGCTGCGGCGCTGCTATGGATGTTACCAGCATGGTTGCCATGTCGCTCTCGTGACTTCGTCACACTCTCTGGCCAATCAGTCGCCGGCCGTCTGCCGACGTCACCTTTTAGCATCGGCTCAGCTCGCTTGGAACCTAGAGCGAGTAGGTACTAGAAAAAGCAGCCACTTCAGGTACCAGATACCATGGTACCGCGGTGGAAACGCAAAAAATGCGAGCTGAGTCGAGTCGTGTCGAGTCGTGTCGAGCTGGTACCATGCAGTGGAAAAGCGGCATTAGGTTTGGGACCACTGCACCAAACAAACTCCAATACACTATGTGTGTGCGTGTGTGTGTGAGAATGTGTGCCTGTGTGTGAACGTGGGAAACGACTGACACATTTAGACTTCACCTTAAAGCTGTGAGAGCCACTCTCATTCTAACTGTTGCCTAAAGTGGATATGAAGGTTCTTTTATATAAAACTTTAAAATAAAGAATCCATTTGAAAAAGAGATATGTTTCAATGTGTATGTCTTCCTAAAACCTTCAACTAAATATGCCCTGTGTCTGTTTAAAGAACCTTCCGTCCGAGCAATATTCATAAGAATATGATCAAATATTGTCTGATGACATTATTCAATCATTTTAACATTATTTATTTGGCAAACTACAAGCAAGTTCTGTTATTGAATTGTGCTCAAGGACATATTGCATGTTGCATTGAGAATGTCCTTCACATAAGCTGAATATGGGAGAGTTTAGTGACTACATAAATCAAAATGTTTAATCAATCCAATGAAGATAAATTAATAGAGAAGACCAGCAAAGCATATAAAATCAAGTGTTCTCATGTGAGACATGGCAGCCTTCGAAGGTCACAACAGACTCAATAGATTGAATAACCGTCAAGCTACCACTAGATGGCGGTGTAGTTCTAAATTTGCAATGCATCAGGCGGTATCCTGAAGCGCTCCATACACATAGAAATGGGCTGGGGTGAGAATTGAGAGCCAAGCTACCTCATCAAATGTTTAGATTATTTGTTTACTCAGTAATTTAGCAATTACAAAGAACAGACTACCTATGAGTTCTGCGGCATGTGAAAAAGGGCCAACCATAGGATTTTCATCGCATCATCATTATGCTATTACTTACATACCCATATGCTTTGTGTGCTCTCATAAGGCTTGTAATCCTAAAGGTCTAGTAATTGCCTGCTAACGAGATTGACCCTATATTCTTTGAATGTGGTCGCCTCCACTTTCTATCTAGACCTTCCATAGTCGGAAATGTTCCCTAGTTGTGGCCAGATTAGGCGGCGGAGAATCTTGGGGTTGCACACCAAAACTAAGTTTTGGGGCACACCAAAACCAGTTGGGGGTATGCCAAAACCAGTTGGGGGCATACCAAAACCAGTTGGGGGCAGGCGATCTTATCAGGGTACCACTGACTCAGAAGAACAGCGCTCTATTGGCTCAGCCTTGTGGTGTCGCTCACACAAAGTTGAGCGAGAGTATTACCAGCGGCCCAGATACATATTTTCTCTGGTTTAGCTCCGATAGCAGGAAGCGGCTAGCAGCGACACAATGTCCCCCTCTATATTCCCAAAGTGCCTCAGTAAGAAGTGGCTTCCTGAGCGGGGCTGGCTGCCAATTCTACCAGCAGAAGGTTGTGTTACATATGCTAGCTTTCAACACAACAGACTGGAGATTAGTCCTGCAAAGCCAAGTTGGGCCTACTATGTACTAACCCTAACCCTACCCATGTTGCTGTAACAACACTCAGATCTTAAAATCCTAGGGGGGTTAAGGTGGTCCTGTGTTCATGACAAAATTCTGATTAGATCCTTTTTTGGAGATGGAAATTACGTTTTGGCCACAGTCCATCTGTGAGTCATGTGTGTCCTGCCAATTGTGTTTCAATTGTTTCGTTTTTGTTGTATCTTTTCAATGGCCAGAGGAACCCAATTAGGGTCTATATCCTGAAGGAGGATGGTGAACAATTCGAAAGAATTTAACAAACAAACAAACCACAAAATGAGCAACATGCTAGTGTTATTACAGGGAAGTCTGAACAACTCCTTTCTACAGAAAGGACTCCCATTACAAAAGTGTAAAATGCAAATGTTATGTTTGCCACACCATACCAATCTCTCTCTCTCTCTCTCTCTCTCTCTCTCTCTCTCTCTCTCTCTCTCTCTCTCTCTCTCTCTCCCTCTCCCTCTCCCTCTCCTCTCTCTCTCTCTCTCTCTCTCTCTCTCTCTCTCTCTCTCTCTCTCTCTCTCTCTCTCTCTCTCTCTCTCTCACACCAGTACTAAATGCTATCGGTGCTGCTTCACTCAGCCTAGTTTACTATAAAGTAGCACTATTCATAAATCTGCCATGTGATTCCTCCCCCCATCGTCGGTGGAACAAGTAGAGCTTAAGGAGGGAGAAACAGTGCGAGCCAGATGCTGCAGGCATGATGCCGGTATAATGTCCAGTCTGTGCTGCACGCGCACAAGAGCTCAGCCACATTCACACTCAATAAGCAAGTGGAAACAAAGGAGGCCTTATAGTCAAGGTATATACAAGATGTAAACGGCTTACATTCACCATCGATAATAACAAGGTTGGATCCACTTCTCCAAACGCCATGCAAACAATTATGATATGGCATTGTGTGTCAATAGCATTTTAATGTGAACTATGAGTCCATTATGCAACATGAAAAAAGGTTTGAACATTTTCAAAACAGAAACTGAGAGTATTCTAATGCTTTGCACAGAATGTGATGCATATGCAAGTGCATATTCTCCTGGCCTGTATAATGAATCTTCATCCTCTCAGCATCGATGCTGCCGACAACAACGTCCAGGTTTGAAAAGGTCCAGCCAACCCCCGACTGGTCAGATGCTGACAGGATATGACATGCTACTGCCAACCCAAAACACATACAACCTCAAACTAAACAAGAAGCGGCAGAGCACGGCATATTTGCCAATTGGCTCCCAGCTGAACCAGGAAACCAACTGTGTTTCCCACACCTGTGTAAAACATGTGTCTTATTCTGCTTTACCTGTCCAATGAGAAGCTTGTCACCCTCTCCTCGGTAAACCAACATTAACACCACAAGGAGCACACAGAAGTAGAGCCCGTAGTTGCAGACACGTTCTTCTTAATCTCCCTTTCACTGTTCACACTTTAGTCATGCTTTTCTACCCTTTCTGTATGGGTTTAATGCGGTCATAAAAAGCCGTACTATTAGCTCAGCCACTGGCGGCGTGCCCACGCTCTGTGAGGTAGACAAGCCTCTTGACTTTACAACAGCTGGGGGGGTAGCCCCATCTGGCTCCATCTCACACAGAGAGCCCTTTGACTCACACGGGGTTAATGATGATATGGAAAATATGTTGGCCGGAGATGTTTGATGACTGACACAGCAGAGAGGCAGTGGTCGTGTTGTGTTTGCGCATCGTGTGTACTTTGAGTTCAGGATCAGCCGGTCACGGTCACTTTCTGTTTGTTTATGTTGAATGGATGCACGTTTTTCTACGCCTTATCTATATCTTTATCACTAGTGGGCCGGTAACCTCCGGATGAGCAAAGCATCCTGAGGAAGCCATAATGGTGCTCAACTCTTGGGAGGAGCCTCCATATCACCTCCTGATCTCTGACCTAATGACTGTTTATACTCACTAACCAGTCAAGGATGCTCAAATTGTCTGTGTTTGTGTTAAGTCAAGTTAATCTATCAAACTAGTGGTACTGCATTGGAAAGCAGAAATAGACATAGAATAGTAGATATAAACCAGTGGATGTGGAGTGGGAAAGACCATAGCAGAAAAACCCTTATGTCCCACCCTAGTGATTGCAGATGTTGGATGTATTGTCCTGTCCCATCAGCTTTCTACCACTCTCTCTCTGCGCCTCGCTTTTGATGAATGGCCCAGCTCTTACAGTGCCCCTACCATCAGATAAGTTGCTCTCGCTGGAGTTGGGGTTCCTGACCGCCATTCTGTTCCTGCCTCAGGCCAACACAAGTCCAGATGGAGGGGGTTTGAGAGCTTTCAATGTGGAGTTGGAGTTTTTTCGTGTACGTGTGCGTGTGTATGTATGTATGTATGTATGTGTGTGTGTGTGTGTGTGTGTGTGTGTGTGTGTGTGTGTGTGTGTGTGTGTGTGTGTGTGTGTGTGTGTGTGTGTTTGTGTGTGTGTGTGCATGTGTCTGACCCACACAACACACAAGTAGTAAGAATATGAGAGGGGATTGGTTGTTGAACACTGGTGACTCTGGGAAAGGAAGTGGAATAACTTCCTCTGCATGCCTTGACTCCCTGTGGACAATTAACCAAATCAAGTCGTCACTTGTGGCAAAAACGCAGGACCCTGATGTGGAGGTCACCTCCCAGTCTCCCCATTAGCACATTGCTACATTCTTTATTGGTTACTCTTGTTTTGTATTGTTCCTGCGGTAATGACAGCCAACACCACAAGGGGTCAGGCTTCTTTGGCATTCACAGTGCTCTGTTAGCGAGTATTTTATTGATAGTGACCTCATTTCCTGTTACAAAAGGGGATCCCAGGTCCTATCTGCGAAACAATGTTTGGCTTCATACTCGTCAGGAGGAAAGTTTCCACGTAGGCCTGTTTGTGCTTTCCTAGCGGGCAATGCAGCCACCCCCTGCAGTTTGCAGTGGTGTCACGGAAACATGTATGCTGAAACAAGCTCTTTTGGCAGGGGGGATGGCTGGCAGTGTTGCCAGATTGGCCGGGAATTCTGGCCCAATCTGGCAACACTGCTGGCTGGTGCTTTCCATTGGCAGACTGAGATGAAAGGGTTTGGCGGGGGTAAAGTGAGGACAGAAGTGTAACACAAGTGCAGTTTGGTCCATTACCAATATTTCATTGATGACTGAATATATTAAATTGTTATAAAAAATGGTTCAGAAGGGATTTATTTTCCCAACCTACATTGTTCTGTTTATGGAGTTCTGCCATAGGGTGTTCCCTTTCCAGTTGTGGAGAAATCACTGTGAGTGAGTGGAAAATACGAACTACATACCATAACATGTAGCCAAAATGTTGTTTTAAGAAAGGGGAGGCTTTCTGGGTAGATAGTCATCAAAGTTTAGGCTTTGCCCAAAAATGAATAACATCAATGTTATCAAAAATAATACAAAAGGAGTTAAGTTTACACTTCCTGTATAGACTTGGGTGTTTATATTTGTAGTCCATTTAAGATACAGGAAACATATCTTATTAACTGCATACGATGTAGAACAACAAATAGTCCAGAATCCACCCTAACCACCAGACAAATGAACCAACAAACGGAGCATGTATGATACCAGGGTCAACACACTGTGTGTATTTATTGATCCACTCCCACACAGCTGAATCCATCTTCTTTCCTCTCGTAGCTCAGCAGTGCCCATGTGTTGCAGAAGGACTGGGGTCCTGTCTCGGGTTTCCCCTGGGTTAACAGGCCTGGCGGGAGTCCAACAGGTGATGGACTTGATGGAGGGGGCCGGGGGGTCTGTCACAACAACACTCGGCCCCCCTTCGTTGCCAAGGAACCAAATTAATTACACGTTAGTGGTGACCTCACAGCAATATTTATGGCTGCTCGCTAGAGCTTTCTGGGAAAGGGGAACCCCGCGCACACAGACATGATCTAACAGCTCCAACACGTGTCCCTTGTGTCTGGGGGGGGGGGGGGGGGGGGGGGAGATCAAAATGGGCTTCACATTTTTTGGTGCAAAGGAAGTATGGAATAGATGCCCACCAATAATCGAAAATCAAAACATTGCTTTCTTAGACCACGTTCAAGCAATCAGTTTACACAATCAATCAAGTGATAAAATGACTCGACCGCTCAAAGGCTGGGTAAAACTCAGTGTTCAAAATTGGACATCCGCTTTCATTGGGATACCTCCTCACCTTCCCTCTCTTCTTCACGTCCCTCCCACCTCCCCTCCTTCCTTCCTTGCTTCCTTGTCTATTTCCTTCCACCTAACCACTCTGAGGGACCAGAGTTATAACAAGTTCTCTTGAGGACAACATTGATTGCCTGGAGCTTAGAAGGTCCCACTGCTCAGTGATCCTTGATCTTCCTTCAAAGTGACTGACTGACTTCCTCTGAAGAGGGAGGTTCTGGTTCAGCCCTTCCTGTGACCTGCGGTGTGCCCTCGGTGGGCAGGGCCCCAGGTGGGGTCCACCAACCCCTGGTCTTCATAGGATTACCGTTGTATTTTAAGGATGATCGACAAGGTGCTTGTGATAATAATTGCACAGCCTAGCTTAGATTTCTACAGGGATTTCCATGGTTGTCATGTCAGACAGGATCTTGGAAGACGATCATATGGTTTCCATAGTAACCTAAAACGTCCGGCCTAGGATTAAACGCCAGGAAAGAGGACAGATGAGGCTTTGAAATAGCCATAAATTCCTTGGAAAGTAATGTGAACTGGAGGGCGACTGGATGGTTAATGATTAGGGTAAAGAGCCGATGCGCCTCATTTCACCCTCTGCTCGCTCCTGTTCCCGTTCCCACGGGGTATCTCCCTCACTGTCAGCTGGCTGGCGCTTTTATTTTGGAACGTTTAGTGCCTGGAGTGGTTGTTTTCTCAGGCCTCAGCGTTGAGACTGCATTGTTGCTCTCAGCGCATGAAGAAAACACATAATGGATCATATGAACTCTCTCCCTCTCTCCAAGGCTGAAGGCGGTCTCTTCCTGGACCCACCAGTGCATTGTTCCTGTCTGTTTGCATCGGCAGGCAGCCGATTTAAGGAATGCACATGTTAGTAAATGGCTGATGGTTGCAGGGGCATGTTTTGGCTGTGAGAGCGGATGCACTCTACTTTTGTTCCCACCCTCCCACCAGACGCCGTGGCAGACGTCCCAATGAGCTAATGGGTGATTCCTCTATTCCCTGTGCAGAAAAACCACACTTTTTCCACTCTCCCACTGGTGATACACCCGGGTGGACTTCCCTTTTGAAGACTCTATGGATTAATCATATGGTTGCTCAGAAGTGTCCTAACACACACACACACAACCACACACACACACACACACACACACACACACACACACACACACACACACACACACACACACACACACACACACACACACACATGAAAACACGTATATGGACGCACGCACACACAAATTGAGACGAATCGGTAAAACACAAACACACAACTGAAAAAGAAACAGACACAGACATACATACGGACGCACGCACACAATCACACAAATGAACACACACACCCACACACGTGCGGCCCTCTGTTTGTGTGTGCATGGGGGGGGGTCTGCAGATTACAAGGCTCTGTAGGTAACATCTAACGGTGACCTTTGGGGGGCCCCTCCGTGTGACGGGCCCTTCATTAGGCACCTGCAGCGTGTGTCCATTCACCCATAGGCCGGAGGGGCCGCCTCCCAGGCCTTTCTAGTGACAGCCCTCCTAACCCCCCTCCCTCTCTCCCTCGCAAACTGCAACAGAAAGAGGCCGACAGGTGGACCAACACACTCTTTGTTGAACCACCTGACCCCCCACCCACACTTCTTCTTAACTCATTAAGGGGTAAGGAGCAGAAGAAAAGAACAACTGGTTCAGAAAGTGTCTCCGTGTCTTGTGGCAGTTGTGTCCGTTACCTCAACCTGTCCCTCCTTCCTTTGAGCAGCGCTCTGCTCCCTACCTTGTAATCTATCCTGGATGACGAGCGACATAATGCTAGGGTGTAGCGTGGTGTTTTGCTGAAGTCCTCCCTCAGTATGCGTGCCGGTCCGGACGCTCCTCAGACACGCGCCCGGAGCACTTTGTGGCACGGAGCTGACAATGACATTAGGACCATGTTGAGTGAGAGGGACAACATGGCTGTGTGTGTAATTAGGACTACAAAAGAGGCTCGGGTGGGAGGAAGAGGCTGGGAGGAGGGGGAGGAGGGGGAGGGTGGAATATGGGAGGATTAGGAGGAAGAGGAGGAGGAGGAGGAGGGGGTGTGGAGGAGGAGAGGAGGAGTAGGAGGAGGGGAAGGAGGAGATGGAGGATGGAATATGGGAAGATTCGGAGGAGGAGGAGGGGGAGCAGGAGTAGGCTGAGATGATGCATGATCGCAGAAGCCCCTGGTATTTCCTTGCCTTTATCCTGAGTCCTTATATCGCTCTGGGTGCAGGGTGTGTCCTTAGAGCGAATGAAAGGAAGTTATGCTCCCATGCTTTGATAATAGCACAGCCCTCAGCCGGGCGGGGAAGGTGTCCACGGGAACGTTGAGTGTGGAAGTCCCCCTCCCTCCCTAATCCACCACCTCCTTCCAGCCCTCATCCACCATCTTCTACACCCCCCCCCGCTTCACCCCTCAGACTCACGCATATATGCAGGAGTACGACCTTCACCGAAAAACCCTCATGAGCAGTATGTTCCACTGCTTCCAGACTCTGGGTCTACGTCAGCGAGAGCAGAGAGCTGGGCTGGTTCAGGTGACGTCATGCCTTGATTCATTGTGCATGTCCGCTTGCGGGTCTGGGGACGCTCCTCAGCTCAGTGTCATCTAGGGAGGACGCGACGCATCCGAACACAAGACGGCAGCGTGAAGCTTCGCAGCGTGTGTTCGCCTCACTGAGAAAAGCCTGTCGCATTCGTCTCTTTCTTTGGCCTTTTCATAATCACGTGTTATGATTTCACGTTCGGAAATTGTTCCGCTCGTACGCTTACCGACGAGGGAAATGAAATCAGAAGGGGACGAGAGAACACATAACATTAAATCGCAAGATAGTTTGAAGATATGACAAATACATTTAAAACTGAATGATGAATCGTATGCTCCTGTGCACACTGAAATATTCAATATGAAATGATGTTTTTTAAGTGTGGAAAATGACTTGCATATGCAGACAGACAGACACACAGACAGACAGACGGACAGACAGATAGACAGCCAGGTCACTGTAGTACGGCCATTGTCTTGATTTGGTGCTTGCGACTCAGAAGACCTTTCCTGATAAATGGGCATCTGTTTCCCTGCTTCCCTCCATGCCCTGGGACTAGGGAAGTAAGAAGGACAAGAGTCACAGACGGCTGCAGGAATCAATGGCTGCTCCCATCTGGAGGGCAGCAATTCATCATGGCCTCTACGCGGCTACGTTTCAAAACCAAGCAATGCATGTAGCTGCTTCCTCTCATCGTTATTTATGTTACCAGTTTACCAAAAATAACTCTTGCATTGAACTTGCTTCTTTTTCCAATTTTTCTAAATCTTTCTTTAATTTGTCTTTAATTACGCTGCACAAATAGACATGAGGTGTTAAAGGAAAAAAACACAGG
>NC_082382.1:9324021-9353020 GCF_031168955.1 Gadus macrocephalus | reverse complement strand
CTCACACCACCACCACCACGGTGAGACATGGAACCAATTATAGCACAGAGCAGCAGCAGCAGCAGGCACTTGAGCGTTTAGGCGAGCTGACTTTTAAATCAGAGCGCAGTAAGGGAGACTACACTTTGGCTCTTTGTGCGGCTGCCTGTTGCACCCTTCACTTGGTTGTGTTTTTTGCAGGGGGGGGGCCACTGAAGGAAGACGCGGTGCGGCGGTGGGAGGTGCTGTCACTGTTAGATCATCATCACAGAGTCTATCGCTTATCTCATCGCTCCTCACCTCAGTGAACATTGGATTATCAGTATGAGTACACTGCAAGAAGTGAGGTCCCGGTGAGTGAGTGACTATTTCACTAGTGGGTCTTTTCTCATCTCCACACGCATCATCACCTGTACAATGCAGACACACAACGCAACACACAGAGGTACAAAAGGTCAAGCATCAAATACTCTCCTTCTCTCTCTCCCACACGACGTCTTTGATCATCGTATCATCACCACCACCACCAGATAATTAACCATTTCCGCCCATCTCCCCTCACACACAGATGATGATGAGGTCACAGGCTCCCCTCCCCACCAGATGGGGTTATTACAAGACAACCAGGGGGGGGTGATTTCACTCTTTCCAGTCTTGCTCAACTCCTCTGCGGCCGGGGCCCGGCCCGGAACATGACGCGCTGTGAGCACATGTCTTCTATTTGGCCGGTGAGGTGTGTCCATGACGACAGTTCCCAAGGGGACCCAAGCTTCCTAGTTGGTGCCCATGGCAACAAAGACTCTACACGCACACATGCACACACACACATGCACACATGCACACATGCACACACACACACACACACACACACACACACACACACACACACACACACACACACACACACACACACACACACACACACACACACACACACACACACACACACACACACACACACACACACACAACCACAAATAAACTTTACCAGGAGACTCAAATGTTCCTGGCAGCTCCAGTCCTAGATAGGTGTGTCCGATTTTGTGTGTGTGTGCGTGTGTGTCGGTTACGTATGTGTTCAGTCTGCAAGTCTGTGTGTGCATGTGTGTGTGTCACGGGACATGGGTTTGATATGTGACAAGGCGCAGAGGAGTTGGAGAGGGAACCGGAGAGATAGAGAGTGATCCTCCCTCCCCTGACCTGTAGGCAGAACGTGCACATGAAGCCGTGGCCAATCCCTAATACGAAGCAGACATATGGCGCATGGGGAGCGAAGATTCTACTGCAGCGTTCCAGGAGGAACCACAGGAGAGGGGAAGGTGGGGGGTGACGAGTAGGAGGAACGAAAGGGAGAAAGATCGAATTCAATAAGACTTACAATAATTACAAAATTAACTAATTAGATAACTTTAGAAAGAACAAAAGAGAAAGAATCAAGTAATTAAAGAAAGAGAGCGAAAGAAAGATATAGATAACTGAAGAAATAGAAGAAGTCTGGAAGAGGACTGGAAGAAGAAAGGAAAATGTAGAACAAAGAAAGAATTGAACATGACTGCAGAAACACCTCTGATCTAGTGGGCGAAAGTAACAATGATTTTCGCGTGGTTTTGTTTCTTTAGCCCAGAGTCCCAATGGTTATGACTCCTTATCGGTGTGAGAGAAGCCTGTCAGAGAACAAGACCTCGGCGTGAGGCTGTAAAGAGGTCACCCAACATCGCACAGACATGAGATAATTCTTTGGAATTCTTCCTACTGTATGAGGATCGCTGATAAACTATTCATGTTTTTCCAATTCAATTCAAACCTCTAACATACTCCACATTCAAAACATAGCCCCGGTCTCTCTCTTTATCGCTCTCGGTCTCGCGAGTGAGGAAGATACAAAATACAAAATTCATACTTTACTCATTCAACACATGCAGATCATTTGAAATGTAGAAAATAAGGCAGTGGGAAGACCTTGCTAATAGGTTATCTGGGTGGTTGGGGAGGAGAGGGGGGTTATATTGTATTTATGTGAATTAATTCAGTCCTTTCGGAGTTGAATGAGAGCCAATGATTCATAGTAATTCTGTACTCCTGCTACCATTTGCCTCTCCTCACATCCTCCCCTCTCTCCTCCTTTCCTCTTCTCATCCCCTCTCTCCTCCTCTCTCCCCCCCTCTCTCCTCCTCTCCTCCCCCCCTCTCTCTCCTCTCCTCCCCCCCTCTCTCCTCCTCTCCTCTCCTCTCCTCCTCCCCCCTCTCCTCCTCTTCTCTCCTCCCCCCTCTCTCTTCCTCTCCTCCCCTCTCTCCTCCTCTTCTCTCCTCCCCCCCTTTCTCTTCCTCTCCTCCCCTCTCTCTTCCTCTCTTCTCCTCCCCTCTCACCTCATCTCCTCTCCTCCTCCCCTCTCTCCTCCTCTTCTCACCTCCACCCCCCTCTCCTCCCCTCCTCTCCTCCTCCCCTCTCTCCTCCTCTTCTCACCTCCTCCCCTCCCTCCTCTTCTCCTCTCCTCCTCCCTCCCTCTTCCTCTTCTCTCCTCCCCTCTCCCTTCCTCTCCTCCCCTTCCTCTCTCCTCCTCTCCTCTTTACTCGTTAGCTATTGTCTTCTCTGTCTCCCTCCCGGGAGTGTTCCCCGTCATGCGGGGGCGTCGTAGGGAGTGAGAACAGTGGCTCCATTTGGCGGGCTAGGTCTATGTGTCTGTCTGCATGTCTGCCTGTCTGTCTGTCCGCCTGTATATCTGTCTGTGTTCCTGTCCGTCCGTCCATCTTTATGTCTGTCTGTCTGTCTGTCTGTCTGTCTGTCTGTCTGTCTGTCTGCCTGTCTGTCTGTCTGTCTGTCTGTCTGTCTGTCTGTCTGTCTGTCTGTCTGTCTGTCTGTCTGTCTGCCTGTCTGTCTGTCTGTCTGTCTGTCTGTCTGTCTGTCTGTCTGTCTGTCTGTCTGTCTGTCTGTCTGTCTGTCTGTCGTTCGGTCTGCCTGTGTCTCTCTCCTTCTGTGTGTCTGTGTGTCACTTTGTCTGTCCGTCTGTTTATCTGTCTGTCTGGCTGTCTTTGTGCCTGTCCGTCGGCCTGTCTTCCTCCCTGTCTGTCTGTCTGTCTGTCTGTCTGCCTGTCTGTCTGTCTGTCTGCCAACCTGTTTGTCTGTGTGTCTGTCTGTGTGTCTGTGTGTCGATCTGTCTGTCTGCCTGCCTGCCTTCCTCCCTCCCTGTCTGTCTGTCTGTCTGTCTGTCTGTCTGTCTGTCTGTCTGTCTGTCTGTCTGTCTGTCTGTCTGTCTGCCTCTCTGTCTGTCTGTCTGTCTGTCTGCCTCTCTGTCTGCCTCCCTGTCTGACTGCCTGCCTGTCCCCTTGTCTATTTGTCTGTTAATCCGTCTTTCTGCCTGTCTGTGGGTCTGTCAGGTCATGAGCATCGTTTGTGGGGGGAGTGGAGGGGTGGAGGTGTTGGGGTATGAGGACGGGAACAGTGAGTGCTCCTAACTGGGAAGGGCAGAGTTAAACAGCCTGTGAAATACACTACCTTATTTAGAGCCCTAGGACGGTTGAGTCACCGGCTAGCTAACATCGTCCCTGGACCACTGAGATCCTTTATCACAGTGGGGGGTGGGTGAATCAGTGAGCAAGCCGTCACATAAAGATCTGCAGGTGTTTACGCCTCGGTGGCTTTCTGTATGAATTGCAAATCCATAAATGGAAAATGTTCGAGCCACGTAGTAAAACATCCTGGAGTCCGAGACGAGACCCTTGAATCAGCGTTCCGATAAGCTGATTCAACTTCCTGGCTATTACAAAGGCAGTTCTTCTGTTGAATAAACACCATCGGTGACACAAACATAATCTTAATAACTTTAAATTAAGTGGTCCAATATTATTTTTAACCCTTCCTATGCCATGAGCTTCATTCTTCCAACCCAACACACAGGGGTTTTGTGAGAATCATTCTGCCAAAGACGGTTAGTAAAGTGTGGTCAAAATACTCCAGTGGCAGGAAGCCAGCGGTATCTGATACCATTCTGTTCTCCTCTGTTGTTCTCTACCTGGGTGTTCCACTATTAACATTGGCAAAGGAAAAGGTGCTGAAGTCCTGTACATGTTTTTTTCCAAGATTTTCCATTCTTTCCGATTTCACAAGACACACACGCACACACACACACACACACACAAACTCACTCTCACACTCACTCACATACTCAGACCCGGTTTTCATGTTTGTCATGAACATGTGGTGTAGATCAAGGCTTTGTTTTGTCACTCAAAACTAAGCGACAACATTTTTTGTATTGGAAGGGGCGGTCAAACCTAACATTGGGAGGGCGGGGTGGTCATTATCATGTTGTGTTTCATTGAGCTCAAAACATAACATTTCCTTAAATAACAACGCCATCACCTGACACATCTTTCCATCACCACTGAGAGACGATACGTCCTTGCTTTAGTTTGCAGCGCTAAAACAAAACATTCCACAACACAAACGCAGGAAGACGAGGATTGTTTGCTGGCCAGTGAGTGGCATTGTACAAACAGAGTCTGTAGAGCTACGGTGACTAAAATGCCCCATGATCAACGCCCCAACAGCCACCCCCAAACCATGTAATGTCTGCGAGACGGACCCACGCAGACACAAATAGCGTCTTTGTTGGTCACCTGAACAGGGATAAAGCCGGTATGGGCGATCCGTCTTCAGGACCTAAGACAAATAAAATGCATCGGCTGAACAATTCCCTTGGCTCACACAACGCTCTTTGATATACAGTAACCTGACAGCCACCACAGTCTTAAAAGCTGCCATGTAGGTTCCCTCTTTACTACTTTCCAAATTCAGAAAGCCCTGCTAAAACCTTTTCCATTAAGATGTCCAGCCCTACAGTCACAGGGTTGGACTCAGATCCGCTGCTCGGAGTCTGCAGTTTCCATTTCAATGGCCATTCTTTGAAACTCGCGGTAACCTTCGAACCGTGTGAGGCTTTGAATGTGTGTTATAAGTGTGTGTGTGCGTGTGTGTGTGTGTGTGTGTGTGTGTGTGTGTGTGTGTGTGTGTGTGTATGTGTGTGGGTGTGGGTGTGTGTGTGTATGCAGCTTACAAGCAAATTCACATAGGTCGTCTGGTGAGTCATTTCATGTAAAATGGGAACAAATCTGAAGTGTGGATGAATGGGGGGACTGTTGTTGAGGCACATTAAGGTATTTTAACCCAGTCAGTTAATGCATTCAGCCTTTCACTACTAGAGGATACACTTTAAACCTTCACTTGATATCTCACCCTTCCACCAGAGAATGTCCCTCACCCTTTCACAAGAGCATATCCCTCAACCTTTCACCAGAGAATATCCCTCACCCTTCACCAGAGAATATCCCTCAACCTTTGTCCAGAGAGTGTCCCTCACCCTTTGTCCAGAGAGTGTCCCTCACCCTTTGTCCAGAGAGTGTCCCTCACCCTTTGTCCAGAGAGTGTCCCTCACCCTTTGTCCAGAGAGTGTCCCTCACCCTTTGTCCAGAGAGTGTCCCTCACCCTTTGACCAGTTCATGCAGCACTCGACCCCATTCACCAGAGAACACCTTTCCCCTCTGACTGTTTGCTACAATACAATACCCAATCACAGAGGAGCACCATGTTTTGCAACATGCACGGTGCTCACATCCTCTTTTGGAGCCCACCAATCAGATGTCATCACGCCCTCCCCCCCCGCCCTCCCCCCCACACCCCCCCCCGTCTTGCGAGGCTACCGGGGTTTAGCTCGGGCCGTCCATCACCCACGGGTTCCAACGGTTTCTAAACACATCCATCCAGCCCGCCGAGACCCGTGACCTTTGAGTGACTGGTGCATTAGCAGACTGTGCATGCGTCAACAACACCCCCCCCCTCCTATGGTTAGGTACGCTAATGCACTGATGAAGAGTGAGGGAGACACTAGAGAGGCTGCTATATAAGGCTCTGGGAGACGGCCTGACACCTCGCCGGTCTGGGCTGCATTAGCATCAACATTGACTTATAAGGAGGCGGTGGCAGCTCTAGTGGTGGTTGTGTTGGTGTGGTGTGGTGGTGAAGGGGGTGGTGAGGGGGGACTCGGTGGTGGTGGTGGTGGTGGTGGTGGTGGTGGTGGTGGTGGTGGTGGAGGAGGTGGAGAAGGAGGTGGAGAAGGAGATGGTGGCTGACTCACCATCCTAAACGGCATTGTGAGTCATATTTACAGAAGGTGACAAGGCGACACCCCTGAGTTTGTAACCTCGAAGACCATGAAGTTCAACCACCTCCTCCCCATAGTTCGCTCGGGTCGTCACCACCAAACACCAGGTACAGGCTCACGGCCCACTGTGTGACAGGACTGTAATAAATACAGTAGAAAAACCTTTGTTGGGTAAACAGTGAAAATGTACTTTTGTTTAAATGATGTTTAAACGGTATATCATTGGGTAACTAAAGTCTCATTTGTTCATTCATTGGTTCGATGTTTTAAAAATAGCAGCAGCCGGTTTGATTTATGATGTGATGCTTGTGACTGCAGCTATGTTCAACATCAGTTCTCCTCAGAGCTGCTGGGTTTTCCAGGGGAAACGATGACCAACGCCAACGGCACTTCCATGTGTGATGCTGTGAGACGTACAGGCCAGGGGGGAGTGGGGGTGTGGGAGCACACAGGAGCCAGCACAGGGGATGTGTGGGGATGTGTTATAGGGTGCAAAGGTTAGTGTAGTGTGCAATGAGCTAGGGAAACTTTATGACCGCGCACACATATGTTATGTTTGTGTGTATGTGGGAATTTGTGGGTGCACTTAAATGTGTGTGTGTGTGTATGTACACGTGTATGTGGGAATTTGTGGGTACACTTAAATGTGGGTGTGTGCGCCTTCACGTGTATGTATGTGTGTGAAACAATGGCCTTAGGCTCTCCAGTGGCCACAGCAATCCCCAGCCCTCTCTCTCTCTCTCTCTCTCCCTCCCTCTCTCTCTCTCTCTCTCTCTCTCACTCTCTTTCTCTCTCTCTCTCTCCCTCTCTAACTCTCTCTGTCTGTGGGTGTGTGTTTCTGTGTGTCTATTGAGTGTGTGTGTTTGTTGAGAGGCTGTGTGTGGGTTTGGAGTATTAAATTATTATAACTGAGTTGCAAGCAATAGCATTTGTAGTTTATTGCAAACATTTGTGTCAAAGCTATTTCATCGTCGGTTTCTACCAAGGTTTTAGTGCTGATCTCTAATTGCTGTGTGTTTGTCTAAGACGACTACTAATTATCATATTCAGAATGAAAACTTTCATTTTATGGACCATTATTAGTCGTTATTGATCTTCAGAAGTCGGTTCGATGAGGAAAGTCTTCACTGCAGGCCCTGGTGTTTAATTACTGACTCAGAATCGCGTGAAAACTCCCTTTCCAAGCATGTGTGCGTATATTTCTCATGGGGATAATGAAAGGTTAACGTGTGAGTGGTTATGACCACGCGCTTTGAACTCTCTCCCTCTAAACTCTCTCTCTCTCTACTCTCTCTCTCTCTCTAAACTATCTCTCTCTCTCTAAACTCTCTCTCTCGCTACTCTCTCTCTCTAAACTATCTCTCGCTGTAAACTCTCTCTCTCTAGACCACTGTCCTCTACCTCTGTGACCTCCTATTAAGTTACATCAGCCATTTTATGACACTTTTAAATCACCGTTTTTAAACCAACATGTTGCGAGTGCCGCAGTGGGCAGGCTGACGCTCTCCTCCTCGGGGTTCAGTTCCCCGGGCCTCGGCTAGACTGGTCTCCCTGCCAGAGCCCAGACACACGCACCTTAGGGGGGCATTGTTGAGATGGCTGGGGATGAATAAAAACGACAATTAGCTACAATGCAGTGGCCCTGGCGGGGGGTAGATGCCTGAGCAATTATTTTAAATGCCCCCCCCGACCCACCACCACCAGCCCCCCTGCAGTATTCACGGTTGCTACTGATTAGCGGATGTACTCCATAAAAACACTAGTTTTCAGACGGGCGGTGGTCAGTGAGGCGGCCCGCTGAACAATGGCAATTACCCTGAATCCTCCTGCTCCTCATTTGTGAGAATAGCCTTTATAAGGGAGTTTTAATGCAACGCTCACTCATTAGGGTTCTTCTTTTCACTAGGACGAAAGAAAGAAGAGACGAACAAGAAAAGAACAAAAAGTTAAAAACAGAACTCAGCGAGTAAAAGGCAAGTCCAACGAGGAGGCGAGCCAAGGTTCACCTGCCAAGAAATAATAAATACACGAAAGCAGAGAAAGGAAGGGGAGCCAGAGGTTATTCAGGGCTGTAGGCCTACTGTGCGACTGTGAGGGGTTAAAATTCATGTCTGAGACGGCCTTATGGTTCACTGGGCCACCACGTTGCCAAGAGCCGCCTGAAGACAAATAATGGCAGTCTCAGAGCGCCACGGTGTCGGGACGAGCGTGTCGTCCGGTGAGCAGCACATCTCCTCCGCTCCAGCCACGCCTCGCAGCCACGCCTCACAGCCATGCCTCGCAGCCACGCCTTCCTCTCCTCGCCTTCCTCTTCACTCATTTGTTTTATTTAACACCGCCATGTTGTTCTAGTGAACTAACACACACACACGCGCGCAGAACGAGCAGAAGTGTGAACGGGTGAATGGAAGCACACAAGTGTGTTAGGTTGTGGCGCTGCGATGTGTAGGTGGGGGTTTGGTGGGAAGGGGGGGGGGGGGTGTGAATGTAACTTAGCTAAAACAGGAAACACATGTCTTTACATTGGAGGATATTTCCTATCCGTTGGAAGCATGTCATAGTGAGATGGAGAGGGAGAAAGAGAGAGAGATGTTGCAATAGAGAAAGGGATTCACTAAATGTTTTGGCAGACATTATCAGGGCAATGGTTTCCATCTCAGACAGGAGTTCAGGCCTAGAAAGGGCCTGATTTAAAGGTTTAGAAAGTGGTATTATTACCCCTTAAAAATAACCTGAAGTAAAAACTAGTACAATAAACACCTTTCACCGCAAAAAACCAACAACCCTTCAATTATTCTTTCAAACGTGCTGTCATATGTATTTCATACAAGACTTTTTCAGCTTCCTCGAGGCCCTGCATGGACCTCGGCTGACTGTTGTGTCTCTATTGCAGGGGGGCGTGTCATGTCGCCTGCTGACGTCTTCATGATCCTGAGCGGTAAAAGCCAGGGGCAGGGGGCTTATTCTGGAACCTGAAAGGCCACCAGTTGTCCTAATGGTGGCCGTCAGTAGTCAGTCTGACTGGCTGCGACCTCGCGGAGTCCATCACTGTCCGCCCCGCTGTTGTTCTTACCAAGACAGACGAGGTATGGGCGGGGCTTGCACCACAGCTCCAGGCAATAAAAGACGCACAGATACGCCGCGAGCTATTGTTCATAGATGGAAGTTACAAGGGAAGACTTTTGGATGGGTCCTGGAAGGACAAAAGTGGTTCGTTGGAGGCTCAATATAACTGTCAGGGTATCAGTGCCAGCGTTGTGTGCTATAAATACTGAGAGCCAGCCTATAGACGGGATGCCTGAGAGGAGGAGCGGGCTACATACAAACATGTGTTTGTGAGTGCGTGGGCACATATGTGCGTGCATATTGGTCTTTTTGTATTTTTTTTTTATAGCTAATGCAGGTGTGTCGTTATGGTTTTTATTAGTTTGATTTCGAAATGTACGAAGGGTTTTATTGACTATTATGGATAATATATTTTCTCACACACGCACATGCACACAAACACACACACGCACACACACACACACACACACACACACACACACACACACACACACACACACACACACACACACACACACACACACACACACACACACACACACACACACACACACACACACACACACAACAGAGAGGTCCAGCAGATACATTCTCAGACAAACCGGGTGGTTTAACCAAAGCCGTGCTCTGAAGCCTCCGCTCCACACCAAGCCAGGAGGAACCTCTGAGCAGACAGTAGCACTCTCTCAGGCAGCTCCCCCTGGGTCAATTATCAGACCCCTCCTGCTTGATCTCCTAGGTAATCGTAAAGCAGAATGTTTGGGCTTCATATCAGCCAGCCGGGATAGCTCAGAGAGAGAGAGAGAGAGAGAGAATGAATGACAGAGGGAGAGAGCCATACCACTCTAACCTATAATGACATTTACTTGCCCACGGTGGGTCGTGTGAGTGTCATGAGGTCATAAGACGAAGCAGCCACCATGCTATGCGGGGATACACACACACCTGGTGTGTTTGTGTGTGTGCAGTCTCTTCATACAAAGACCATAGGCTAGCATACTCCGCCCGCTAGCTGTCTGTCTCTGTATCTCGATATCTCTCAATACATAAACATTACGATTATGTATATGGAGATTGTAAACTTCATAACCTTTATGTGTGATGCAGGGACCTCAAATGGTGTTGATCAAGCGCTTCGGCTGAATCTGGCGCGTTCTGCTCAGTGAAGAGGTTTAGGACAGCCGCCTGGCTGTGGATGTGTTTTTGATGTTCTTTTGACTAATGTGGCTGTGGATATTCCCGACGCACAAGTCAAGCAAACTTTACACCATACCACATCTTTGCATCCATTTTTATCACTTGGCGGACGCACGCTTTTCTCACTGTACTCAAAACTCAAAGTGTGTATCCAGTGGGAACGTCCCGGCAACAAATCACCCAGGGTTTGGTGACACGATACAGGGCTGGGGGCGGGGGGGGGGGGGGGGGGGGGGGGGGGGGGGGGGGGTGATGGCAAAACACGCCCTGGGAGTCGACAGGCCTCATTTATCTGAGAAGTCATCGCAGGGTACTATAAACAGAGTGAAAGCATGGGAGAGCTCCAGGATTAGAGCTGTAGAGTGCCACCCCCCTCGTCGCAGCCTCCCCCCGTCACCGACAGCTGTGGCCCCCCCCACACATTCTGGATTTTTCCCATCGGCCGGAGAAGCAGTAACCGACGCACTGCCCGGCACACCCCCCCCCCCCCCAGCCTCCCCTATAGGGGGACTGGATGATATAAATATGATCAAAACCGGTACTCTAGGTCCCTGCGTCGCTACCACCGTGACTTAGGGCTAAATATGGACTCTGTTGAGTCCACACGGAACTTCAAGGGAATCAGCTAAAGCAACAGGCACTGATTCTGCCCAGGCCCCGTGTCGCTTTATTAAAAGGTTTGGGTTGCAGCGAGTCGCCGCCTCACCGCCTTCTCCATGTTGTGAACTCGTGTGACTCAGTCCAACTCGTAATCTTCCCAAACACCCCCGACCTCCCGGGAACACCAGAGAACACTGGAGAAATCCGACGCAGACCACGCTGTAATTAGTAAGGACGCACGCATATAGAATCACACAGATGTGATGTGTCCACTCTGTGTGTGCGTGTGTGTATGTGTGTGTTTGTGTGTGTGTGTGTGTGTGTGTGTGTGTGTGTGTGTGTGTGTGTGTGTAATGAAACATGCTCAGTGAGTGTGAGAACTTTTATAGACAGTTCTCAGTGTATGTATGGGTTATGGTTGGTATTATTATTGTATGTGTATAATAATTCTGTATGTCAGATACTTACAGAAACATGTATGCTGTGTTTCTGTAAGTATTTTTTACTTACAGAGCTCTCGCTCTCCTTAACGAGAAGGAGAGCGAGAGAGAGAGAGAGAGAGAGAGAGAGAGAGAGAGAGAGAGAGAGAGAAAATAATCATTAATGAGGACAAACGGAACAGAAAAGACACAAGGATCAGGAACCATTTAAACATTTTAATTGAAACGTTTGGTTTCTCATTGTTTGTTTATCATGGGTCTACATCAGGTATCCTAACCTTGTGTGACAACATCACTCACCCCTCAAAAACCAGATACAATCAAGTTCATTATCTAGTTTGGATAATAATTTGGCTATCGCGGTATACACTTTGGCTCATCACTACACTATGCACCTCAGGAGGAAATTTTATATTTTCCAGATAAGATGAGGAGGGATCTCCCAGTCCCGGGGCTCTCTTAAGTCCAAAATCAAGCCAGAGGCTTGTGAATCACAAGCCCGCCTCTCCTAAAATGTGTCACGGGTCTCGGAAGGAACTCCCACTTTCCATCACGCTCGGTCCATCAGCAGGGCAGAGGGAGAGCGCTGTGAGAGGAGGAGGGTCGAGGACGCGGACGCAGAAAGGAGCTGACAGAGCGTTTGTGAGATAATACATGCAACAGGGATGCACAGATAGCCGCACCGGACCGCTGGTGGATTACAAAGTTGAGCCATTGTCTTTGAGAAGAATTGGGATCCGTGAGACATACAGAAACATTGGTTAGATAATTGATTAAAAAAATGGGTTTGATACGCTTTTCTTCACTGATCCTGGGAGCACCCACACCTTTACGCACACTTCTTTGCAGTTTTGCGCTTTTACTCTGCTGGCAGCCCTTGTGCCAAACGTTCAACCTTGACGTGGAGAGCCCGGCTGTGTACAGCGGACCTGACGGGAGCTACTTCGGTTACGCGGTGGACTTTTACTTGGTGGATTCCGCGAGGTGAGTTTCTTTTGTCATGGAGGAGTTGGATCTGTTTGACGGGTTGTTGCGAACACACAGCACCGGACGAGAGGGGTCTCCAACCTTTATAGAGAACTTTCTTTTAAGGCTGTAAAGACTCGGAAATGTTTGGTCGATCACATCACAATTGGGAACATATGCCAGGCATAGACCCATTCAACTGGAGCCCTTATAACGGTGGGGGTAATTTATATATGTGGGCTAAAGGTTATTGTCCCTGTTACAGAAATTTTTTTGTAAATTATTTGAATACCATTTCAATGGTATTAAAATAGATCTGTTATGCTTTTCTTGACGCCCATTGCAGTCCCCCTTTTGTATATATCCATCCACCTTGGGCTCTAACTGGCTGCCCAACAGGGCTGCTAAAATAACAACTGCAGCTCAGAGTAAACAGCTTTATTCATGAGGAAGGTACCAGCCTATAATTCAATTGAAAACATAGCCCCCCCCCCTCTTCTCTTTTCTCAAATCGACACTCAATTTTAGGTGCGAGGCTAGGCCTACATTTCCACCAAAGTAATAAGTGGGGTTCTTGAAAAAAAGAATCCCACTTATTTGGTTTTAATTGCCTGGCTCTGGCTGATGGTGATGATGTTGCTTCGCACAGTGGGGAGGCCCCCCACTCTGTCTGCCATCAAGAACGCATTCTAGCACACACTGAAGCCGTCAGACCCCCTCCAGGGCTTGGCTGTTCAGATCACTCGTTAGCATGACACTTTTAAAGTCTATTTTATCTCAGAGAACGCCTTTTCCTACTCAATGGTTTGTGTGGATACTGGATAGGACTGCAATAGAGAATGGTCTGGCACTGATGTGAGACACATATAAAAGCAGGCTGTATAAAGAAGCCCCCTTGTTCTTTTATTTACACGGCTGCATCAGAAGCACCCATGTACAACGGAAGTGAGCGTATGGAGGTGAAAATAGACCTCCTGTACCAGTGTCTAGGCTGTAGGCTGTAGCAGTGTCTGTAGACTGTAGACTGCAGCGGTGTCTGTAGGCTGCAGCAGTGTCTGTAGGCTGCAACAGTGTCTGTAGGCTGCAGCAGGTGTCTGTAGGCTGTTGACTACACCAGTGTCTGTAGGCTGTAGACTGCAGCAGTGTCTGTAGGCTGCAGCAGTGTCTGTAGGCTTTAGGCTGCTGCAGTGTCTGTAGGCTGCTGCAGTGTCTGTAGGCTGCAGTGTCTGTAGGCTGCAGTGTCTGTAGGCTGCAGTGTCTGTAGGCTGCAGTGTCTGTAGGCTGCAGCAGTGTCTGTAGGCTGTAGCAGTGTCTGTAGGCTGTAGCAGTGTCTGTAGGCTGTAGTGTCTGTAGGCTGCAGCAGTGTCTGTAGGCTGTAGCAGTGTCTGTAGGCTGCAGTGTCTGTAGGCTGCAGCAGTGTCTGTAGGCTGTAGCAGTGTCTGTAGGCTGCAGTGTCTGTAGGCTGCTGCAGTGTCTGTAGGCTGTAGCAGTGTCTGTAGGCTGCTGCAGTGTCTGTAGGCTGCTGCAGTGTCTGTAGGCTGCAGCAGTGTCTGTAGGCTGCAGCAGTGTCTGAGCCAGAGGGGCTGGGGCGCTGGGCTGGGCTTTGAGACGGGGCTTTGTGCAGACTAGGACGGGGCTCCTCTTTCCATGTGTTCCTCCTCCTCTTCCTCCTCGGCCAGCAGACGCTCTGACATGGAGCCCCCCCACCCCCCCGCCCCCCCGCTAAGAGCCACCATTCATCTCTCTGTAGTCTGGGGTCTTCTGCAAAGATTTATCCTTTTTTCTTCTTTTCTTTTTAAGATGGCATATTTCCCCTCACCTCTGCTTCTTATTAATGCCTCTATCATCATCGTTTTTCATTTTCACTTCCTTCTATGCTGATGTCATCCAGCACAGCACTTTTAATCCTCACACACACACACACACACACACACACACACACACACACACACACACACACACACACACACACACACACACACACACACACACACACACACACAACCTGCTATCGTGATGTATGGGCCTGTGAAGCCGTCACGGCGAGTAGATGACTCATCGAAAGTCTGCCGAGCTGTGGTGAAAAGGAAATCACGCAAGACTTGGTCGAGAGAGAAAGCGATTGTTTGAAAGTGCAGCTCCCTCCTTTGTACCGTCTCCTGTAATCTCCTCGGTTTGTGGATCCTAGCTTCCAAACTAACGGCCAAATCTCTAGCGAGACCTCTATCGGACGGAGACACATGGCCCAATCTTGACACTTCATCTTGATTTTGTCTTCGGCTCGCTCGCAGCTTTTAAGACCCTAGGCGTCGGGCAACGTGAAATGTTTTCCTCTTCTTATCTCTGCTCTCGTGGTCGGCAAACACATCATCATTGCCCAAGGCTACGGGGAGGGTGTGGGGAGCCATGGGGAAGAAGGAATCCTGGGGGTCAGACCGGGGATGAACCCGGACATCTATCTTGTCAGGGTGGAGGATGATTCAAGACCTGGACTCTGACCTCGAGTGTGCGAGCGTGATTCAAAAAGGTGATAATTCTGAACATGAAACGGTGAATGTTGTCTTGGCCGCGCGATCGGACACATTGGAAGCATATGTCTCCCACACGCTCTCACACACGCAGGCCCTATTTCTCTTGTGTGTTCCACGGAACCATAACAGAGAGTTGATGCATCTGTGCGTCTGTCCTTCACGACCCCCCCTGACTGAGTCTAATTGAATTAAGCGTGGACACCATCGAGCAGCAGACCACCATGGAAGACCGCCGGGGAACCTCTCTGCATGTCACCGCCTTCGCCAGCTGGGAGAGAAAGTAAAGAGTGCCGCAATGAACGTGGATCTTTTTCAATGATTGTTTTCTTCATTACGATCCGTTGCCGGTCCAACGCCAGACCCCCACCACATGATCAGAGCGGGACAACAGTAACTCACTCAGGCTTACTTTCCCTTGTGCCAGGCGGGGACGGGGGGACGGGGAGAGGTGAACGGAGCTGTCCACGCGGAGATAGACGGGGGTCAAGGTTCAGACGCTGTAAATAAAAACGCACTTGGGCTCTGGTTTCAGCGGTAACCAAACCACCGCCTAACTGTGCTCCCCACTGGTGGAGGACTTCCACCAGATCTCCTTCTCATTCAAACAGGGAACCGCTTCATTCTCTTATCTTCAGATGAGTTGTGAAAATGGTTCTTGGGGGAGATTGCCGTCAAGGCTTTGAGATAACGTTGAGGCCCCTCCCGCAGCTTGGAGATGCGGGTTGGAGATGAATATGGATTTTCCTCCACTCAGTGTGTGTGTGTGTGTGTGAGTGTGTCTATGTGTGTGAGTGAAAGGGGTGTTGGTGATGTGCATTAGCTCATGGTTGGTTGATCCATGATGACGAGCAGCTCAGCGGAGGTCACCCGGTGCTCTGGGCCACTCTGGTGGAGTTTAGCCTCTTAAACAAGGTTATCTCTTGAACCAATATTGGGACCCTCTCCAGCAGAGTATAACTGTGTCCTGCGTCTGCAGTTTGTGGGTTCCACTCCCATGTATGATCAAACTGATTATTATTATGATTATGTTACTGCTGGTTAACGGATCGAATTGGTTCGAGTGTCACACGGGAGCCTACTGTATTCTTCATCCTAGTTTTCAGGGAACAGTTACACACAATATGACACTTTGTTCTGAATATCTCTTTACCTCAGAAAGAAAATAACAATAATAAATAAGATAAATGATTGTTGTTCTCGTCATTCCTTGATTATATGCAACATAGGATGACCTGCGCACTATCGGCCGCACGGGAAGCTGTTTTGAAAGGTCCATTTGGGACGGGCATGAGCTCCAGGCAGGCTGCCTTTAATAAGAAACGCTGGTCCTAACTTTAGTACGGTGAGAGGCAATCGAAGGTTTAAAATAATGCTCCTATGTGTGCTCCGGTGGAAACATACGTGGGTGAGAGGGACGGCGAGGGCTTTATGGAGCCCCTGGCCTCGCTGGACTGCGCTGTATAGAGGCAGAAATGCCCTCCGGACATCACGGCTCGTTTGTTCCACCACTGCCCATTGGTCGCTCTCTCCCCGACGCAAACTTTTGGAGGACGACGTAATCTCTGGCTGCCATCAGGCCTGGTTTGTTTTAACCTCTCCCTCACATAGTGACTCACATCTTTGTTAACCGAATGAAGGCCCCCCTTCATTTAGCAAGTGACGCAAATGCGTTTCACATTGGTGACCTGAGGCATTGTAGTGACTGAAATTTCAATCATTCTCAAAATGGAAATTCTGACGTCTGCGCTGTGGCCTTGTGTGTGTGTGTGTGTGTGTGTGTGTGTGTGTGTGTGCGCGCATTCGGTGGGTACAGACGGAGACAAAGTGTTCCAACAGCTGCTGTGATTGGGGTTGATAGAGTTGCCTGTGTAGGACCCCCCCCCCCCCTCCCACCCCCGGCCCCCCCAACACATACACACACCTATTGAAAACACAACGGCCCCTCTGTCAAGAGGTGTGAACGGCGGGACCCCCCCCCCCCCCCCCCCCCCCCCCCTGCTGTGCTGGTCATTGTGGAGGGAGGTGTGAACCACTGGCCGTTAAACTCCCCATGCCTGGTTTTCAGGGTCAGTCTGGGGATCCTGATCCGAACGTCCGGGCTCTCGGGGGGCCCTAGGAGGCGGTCTTGGCTTGGGGGGAATACACAGTCTGCCCTGGGTCACGTTTGACTCGCTCTGGTTTCGGTGTTGGAGCAGCGGGGTGTTTCCAGTTCCCCTGAACCCCCGAGTTCTGCGGTGGGCCGGGCGGACATGGCTTTAGCGGTTGGGCTGAAAGCGGCACTTAGTTCACACGTTGGCGATGGAGGGCGGCTGAGTCCAGGTCAGGGTCCATGTGGTGTTTCTGTACAGGGGAGGCAGCAGAAGGGCAGGGGGAGGGTTGAATGTGGGGTTAATGATTGGGATGTGGTTGGATCAATTGTGTTTGAGTGACCTAGAAATACGCATCCTAGCATGAGGCCCCTAAAGCCACCAGTGTCTTTCTGGCCATGTTTACAAGGCCAGAAATAGCACACATGTAATCTGGCCCAGGCACTAATTAGTGACTGTTTCTCCTGACGGTAAACAACCGTTCTTTTCCTTAACTGTTTTACTAATGGCTTTTGGGCCAGTACTTGTAATTTGCAATGTCAATATCCTTTAGGCACTGAAAGCGTTTTTTTTCGTGGTGACTCTGTCGTCTGGTTATCAACAACAATCTGATCTGTGTTGATTCATTCCTTGGAACCGTTTTAAGGAACTGCGTTCCTCCATAGAAGTGCCGGAAATGTACATGTCTTTGGATAACATACCAAAGGGCCTCTCTGGCCGCTATCAGGCCTGCTCAGACATCATCATTCAAACCCTGTTTAGTCAGCGCAAGCCACGCCCAAGTCCCTGCTACTCTCTCATCATGTCTGTGTGTGTGTGTGTGTGTGTGTGTGTGTTGTACAGTATGCTCCGGACGTGCAGCACCCCGTCCGGCCCGGCTGTGGCCTTGGCCCTTACTGTGTGCATGACTTCAATTCCCAGCACCATGTGTTGAATGAGATGAGTCATCAATCAGCCCGTACAGCAGCCTGTGCCACTTCTGTTCATTCCCACAGGGTCAATAAAGTCGGAGAAACCTTCTTTGGACACGCCGGGGATGAAATGAAGAGGAGTAACAATAAGGGTCTGTCCAGTGTCCACCACTTCCTGCTATGATCTCTCATAGGAAGTTTGTGTGAACTTGGCTTAGGCAGCGTTTAGCTAGTGTGCGTGGATTTGTGTGTGTGTGTGTGTGTGTGTGTGTGTGTGTGTGTGTGTGTGTGTGTGTGTGTGTGTGTGTGTGTGTGTGTGTGTGTGTGTGTGTGTGTGTGTGTGTGTGTGTGTGTGTGTGTGCATATGTGTCTGACACACAAAATACACAAGTAGTAAGAATAAGAGAGGGGACTGGTTGTTGAATGTGTTTGTGTGTGCACAGATGGATTGGGGGGGGGGGGGGAGGTCATAGGTCAAGAGTGGCACTTAAGCCACCACATCATCTGAACTAAGTTCTTTCCCATCACTGGTTTGGAACCACTCGTGTCCTGAGTGGTGGTGGTGACGGACACATCACTGACCTTGAGAGCAGGAAGTACCCTTCTCTTTCTGCTGAGGCGTCACAAGTGGAGGAGGAAGTGGAGGAGGCTGGAGTCTGCAAAAGCCGCCACACTTGGCCTGGTTTCCCTCTGCTTTCTTTTCACCCCGTTACAGTACGGTCACACTTAACGACCGCTGCAGACGTTGACGACAGCCACAGCTGGTCGGAAAACACATTTTTCTTTTTATTGTGTTGTGTGTGTGTGTGTGTGTGTGTGTGTGTGTGTGTGTGCTCCACATTTTCTGTAGCTTAAAGTAATTACAATAGTGTTCAAGTGACATAAGCCCTGCAGCTGGAGGGGGGGGGGACAATTAAACAGGGGAAAAAGGGGGCGAAATCCTTCTGGGAGGACAGGGGCCACGCTGAGGACTCTGGGACCCAGTCCCCCTGGGTCGGCAGCCCCATGGTGAACCCCCCGGACCACAGCTATAAGCTTAATGTCCCATCAGCACGTTGCTGTGCTCTGCTGCACCCACTCGGTCTAGCAAAAAAGCCTTATAAAAAAAGTGGTTGCAGTGAAGCAATTATGGCGTGGTTCAGCAGAGACGACCCCAGACCCCGCTGGAGGGGGGGGCTGGTGTTAACACATCGCCCACTAGCAGCCCTGAGTCTATTAGAGAGAGTTTTAAGGATTGCTTAATTGGCAAATGACGGCGAGGGCGTCGTTAGTGGCTGATGTGTTGCAGCTGATTGGGCTGGTCGGCGTGACCATGTATGGCACATCTGGCACCACTGCACATTTCTCCTACTCCTTTCTCCTGCCTCATTAAAAAAAGAATCCGTACCAACTAATGAACAAGGATTAACAGGTTCTGTCTGTGTGTGAACGGCTGTTCAGGCTGGAGCATAAAGCTGGACTGTTCGTTTTTGGCTTGACAGGAGCATTCTGGTCTAATGGGTTCAATTCTAATTAAATAACAGTCATACTGATGGGCAGATGAAATGCAGTTGGTTTCAATGTGACTAGAGTTGGCTCTACAGTGGAAAAGAACGTGCGGTAGAAAACAATGGAGAATTGAAAGAGGAAGTCATGTTTCTTTGGAAAGACTGCAGAGGACTGAGGCTGCCTGCCACTAGCCCAAGAATTGATAAACCTCCCAATGTTGTATTGGAGGCCAAATCGGTGCTGGGGGAAGGCGACCACATTTATCCCACTTTTTAATGAATATCAGAAAAAAGAACTCAACTGAACCATCTGTCCAGATTTCACACCTATATTTAAACAGGACCCCCCCCCCCCTTAAATATATAAACAAATCTTATAGCTAGCAAAACGTTTGATAAGGTCTGCCAATGCAACAAATGTATTTTGAAATGCATAGCAGGATATATAAAGAAACAGGGATATTCCAGTTGAGCAACACTGGTTCCTGCCAGGTAAATGTTTTTTTTCTTCATTGTGTGTGTGTGTGTGTGTGTGTGTGTGTGTGTGTGTGTGTGTGTGTGTGTGTGTGTGTGTGTGTGTGTGTGTGTGTGTGTGTGTGTGTGTGTGTGTGTGTGTGTGTGTGAGAAAGCGATGTCTGGCCTTCAGAAGTTGTGTTGTTCCCTGTACTGCGTTACGATTTAAAACATTGTTTCCGCAAACACGCTAGCTATCTTTCTATCTGTATCGGTTTTCCGCTTATATTAGGCAAACATAAATAATTTCAGAGCCTGTATAAATCAAATAAAGGACCACTGTGTGTCTCGCTACTTCTAACGGGGACGTGGGTATCTCGGAGCTCAAAATGAGGATTGAACATTTTCCAGGAGTACTGGATGCTTCTTGTGATTAACATTCCTGGATGTCATGGGAAGATTCCGCCGAGAAAAAACAGCGATGAGTCTGATGAGCGTTTCCAACACTCGACAAATGTTCTCCGTCAGAACAATGACCCAGTCTAAACAGCAGCATGCTACGGTGGATAGTTCAGTCTTCACCCCCCCCCCCCCCCCCCCCATGGCCTCATCGTGAGAATCCGTGACGGGATGGTTCTCTGGGCTTTACATTAGAGCACAGCTGGGACATCTGCCCAGACTCCTGTGGGGATGTCCACTGCACTTGGTAGTGAAAGGAGCGGTGGACTGTGCTTTACTATACCCGGGTACGTTCTCATTGTTCTCTTTGTGAATAAGAAACCCGCAGAATGACCCTCTGCCCTACATTTGGATCATTGTTTGGCTTCCTACCGGTGCAATGTTGAACGTCTGTACTAGCCTATGTTTTCTCCTTCTTATTTCTGCTGGACAACGTGTTATTGTTCCTGGTACATCCCCTGTTATCAGATCCCCCTCGACTCTCCTTTATACACGTTTCGTTGAATGTCGGTTGTTTGATGTTCGCCGGGCCGCAAGCGGACTCAAGCCAGTGTTCTCCCGACCAACTCTGCTAAGTCGGGGTCGGGGATGAGGAGGCCAAGTTTGGCCAACATTTAAACTTTCATGCGCTATTAGAATTTGTGAAACAGGAAAGGGAGTGCTCTTCCTGCTCGCCCCCCCCCCCCCCCCCCCCCCCCCCCCCCCCCCCCCCCCCCCTCCCCCCCCCAGGCTCTGTCTACCCGAGAAGCTTCCCCTTGCCTCTTCTGCCCTCCGGCCATGTCTGTGTTGACACAAAGATAAGTGGTCCTCACTGAGGTAATGTCTAATTGCACAGTACAGACGGACTGTCTGCTGAAAACATTAGAATAATTCACACAATGTCACCGTCCTAACCATCATGAACCCGGTCACTCCTCTGACTCATCCCCCCCCCCATCCAGCCCGTCATCACCGCTCATCCTCGTTCTTTTCCCTCTGAAGTACTTCCCGCCGGTTCCCTTTGTTCTCTGAAGACCTGGGGTACCGGGCCGACTCGGCACCACGCACTTCCTTCTCCTAGGGGGCTCAGGGAACGGCTTTCCTCAGCCCATTGCTGTCGTTAAATTCTTCTGACAACGAGAACCCCAAGGACTTAGCCATAGTCTTGTAGTAGTAGTGGTGGTGGTGTTCGCACCACAGCTGTAGAAACAACCACCGCTGCTTTCTGAACGCACCACTCGAGGTTTCGCTCCTGCCTTCTTTTGTTTTTGCTTTTCAATTAGCCGCACGGGGAGGTCCAGATGTCTGTGTCTGCGACTGTGCATGCAAGCCTCAGTGACTCTAGTGCACTGACAGTACCTGTGTGTGTGTGTGTGTGTGTGTGTGTGTGTGTGTGTGTGTGTGTGTGTGTGTGTGTGTGTGTGTGTGTGTGTGTGTGTGTGTGTGTGTGTGTGTGTGTGTGTGTGTGTGTGTGTGTGTGGAGAAACACATGTGCTTCAGCCCAAGTGGTTTCCACAAGGTTATGCAACCAAGAGCTGAAGCCTGGTAAACGTTTCTGTCATTAAGTGAACAATAAAGTGCACATATACTGCCTGCAGTTTACTATTAGTGAGTGTTTTTACCAGGAGTGGTTTATGCAACCTTATAATTAACACCAGAAACAAAAGCTATATGTTGCAACAACCTCAGGTTACGATGGGTGAAGTAATTCATAATGTACCTCATTAAATTGCAGTTTGGGAGATCCGCCAGTTGTTGCTTTATTTGAACAGCATTTTGTGTCTTTTCTCTTCCAGTGTGAGCGTGTTGATCGGGGCTCCCAAGGCCAACACCAGCCAGCCAAACATCACAGAGGGAGGATCGGTCTTCTACTGCCCCTGGGGACTCGGCCAATCAGAGTGCCATGACATCGAGTTTGATGCTGAAGGTAAGAGTTGGAGTCTGTGCTCGCTAGGCAACGTTGTAAACTTGCAGAGATGATTTTATATGTTCTCTGGAAAGGGATCCTGACATTTATAGGTCATTTGCGGGTGTGGCCGTCCAAACATCCAGGCCTGGGTACTAGTGTAATGTTGTTCCTTGGTAGTTAAGTAAATAATAATTGGCGTCATTTAGCATTAGCTAGCCTCATTTATCTATTACTGAGAGTTCTATCTGCTTGAATGATTACTGAGCACTGAAGCAGTTCAGTGTATGTACTGTTGAGTTCTGCTCCTCTGAGTTCTGCTCCTCTGTTGAGTTCTGCTCCTCTGTCGAGTTCTGCTCCTCTGTCGAGTTCTGCTCCTCTGTCGAGTTCTGCTCCTCTGTCGAGGTCTGCCTCTCCTCTTCTCCTCCTCCTCCTCCTCCTCTCCCCCTCCCCATCCCGGCCAGCCGCTGCGTATCAGACGTCAGCACTGAGCTCTGCTGAGTTGCCGCTAGCAGTGGAAACGGGAGTGTCTTTCCTGTTTCTTTGTTGCTTTGTTTGGGAAGGAAAGAACATAATGAAGTGTTGAGGGCATGAACACAAAACACAAAGGTTATTCCTTCCCTCTTCTTCCACTGGGTTTGTGTTGCTGCGCCCTTTGGGGCTTTAGAGAGATAAGAAAACTAGCAAACACGCGTCTCCGAAGACAAAGCAGTGTCTTGTTCGGGTGGTGAAGGCGTCAGCTCAGTCCCCATCAGAGAGATCACCTGTGGAGGGAATTAGGAAGTGGGTGAAGTGCTCTAATGGACGGCTCCCATTGTGCGGCCTGTCGAGAGCAGCCCTGGTTTAATGGAGTATGGAGATAAGGCAGGGGGGCGTGGACTTGCTCGATGGAAGCAATAGCGTAGCATTGGTCTTGCATTAAGCAGGATTGAGTGTGTGTTAACCTGTGTGTGTGCGTGTGTGTGTGTGTGTGTCCAGCTACACTTTCCTGTTAACAAGAGGGACTTCCTAACAGTGTCAAACCCCCCTTCCTGGTTTGATTATGCGACTGAGCGAGAGACATTCCACTGACCCTCTCAGAAGCCCGTGTTTAACTACCGCTCTCTGCACCGTTCATCCAGCGCTCCTCGCCTGCCGGCCGCTCGCTGGCCGCTCGCGCTCAAATACTGTTGCGCTCATTTTGCAGAAGAAGGAAAAATGTGCATCACATCCGCTGGCCGGCCTCGCCGCCGCCGCCCGGCGCCGAGGCCGTGTTGGAGCGGAGGTCGCCCTCCGGCTGCAGGGGGTCAGGGTGAGGGATGGGCCCCGCCGGCCGGTCCAGAGTAGGGGCCCTCCTTCCTTCTCATGACGCTTTGAAAGCGCACATCTGTGAGGAAGAGCCAGTTCAGCCATCTGGTCTCAATAGCACATACACGCACACACACACTCGCATATAGAAACACACACACACACGCACACAAATATGATGAACATGCTCGGACTGTGAGCGCATATACATGCCGATTTGGTGGTGTAAACGCCTGTGATGTGTAGGGACGTCTCGGGTGTTGTAGGGCACCGCTGGCCGTACGTCTTCTAGTCCACGGACTTCATTAAAAACCCATGAACGGCCATGTTGATATGGAGCAGGTAATGGGATAGTGGACAATAAGCGGTTACATTAGGCCATGATGTCAGTGCCTTCATATCTTGAGCGACCACAGGGGATCTGATCCGAGCGGGACTTAGTCACTGGGCCAGGGTGGACGGTGATACGGATCAATCCCATTAGCGAGCGATGGAGGGTCTCCCGCTCGCTCCTCCATCAAAGAGAGTGGGGGAGGTCTGACCCCCAGACCACCGAGCCTCTTAATTAGCTTGACTAATTGGGTCAGACCAGCCAGAGGGCCCACTCCCATCCACTTCCTCCTCCATCCAGATAAGAGCCGGCCCGTGGATGTAGGGGAGGAAGGGGGGGGGGGGGGGGGGCATTCGGGGACGTTGTGGTATGGAGGGGGATATGGAATCCCCCCCCCCCCCCCCCCGTTGGTCATCATAGTCCCCCTCCTCCTGTTCCTCCTCACTCATCACAACAGGGCAAGCCGCTGAGATAAGTGAATTCAACCATTTGTCTTTTACCCGATGGACACTGAAATACACACACGCACACACACACACACACACACACACACACACACACACACACACACACACACACACACACACACACACACACACACACACACACACCCTATTTCAGTGGCCAGCCACTAATGGCTGATCTCTTGCACAGGGTTCAAAGGGGAAAAGTTTACACACACACACACACACACACACACACACACACACACACACACACACACACACACACACACACACACACACATACAGCCCCCCCCCCACTCCCCCCATGTGATGCATCGGTATCCCATCCCATCATGCGCTAACCAGCTTCCCGGCAGTCAGCCGCAGATAGTGTGCTATTGTTGACTCTGACCTCTCGGTTGAGCATCGCCGACGCTGAGCAGTGGGCCGTGGGTGATGTCATCGGTCCAAACATCGACTGGGTGTCGTTGCCGGGGACAACGTCATCGTCCTCATCAGTGTAGTCCTTGTGCGGTACGGAGAACCCCCAAACATGTTCCTGCTCGTCTCCAACACAGGGCAGGAACCCAGCGCCCTGACATGGTTCTTACTGTAAATCTCAGCCCCACACACACACACACACATATTTCCTGTACATTCCACGGCCAGATGTGAGGGAACTGTTGGATGATATCAGCTTTCGCAATATGAATTAAAGGTTGCTGCTGCTGCTGCTGCGTGGCTGCTGGCGCTGCTCGGGCCCGGTTGTCTAGGCGACGCGGCCCAAACACACAGCGGCCCCGGTTGGCTCCGTCGGATCCCTGGTAGCGATTCACTCCTCCTATCCAAACAAGGGCCCCTGAGTTATGAAAATATAAAGGAAGGTATGCTGCAGTAACGCAGGGCTGCGGAGCTATCGGAGATTAGCTAAGGTAACACGATTCTCGGGAGCCACTTTCATGCCGAGGTCATGTTATGGCCGGGTACGGCCCACCGTACTATTGATCCTCCGACCGGCCGCCTTTGAATTCATACCGTCCAATTAAAGTTGGCTTCTGTCGGCTTGTGAACACGCTGTGTTGATGGGACAGCCGGCTAGCCGTGGCGGCGGTGGAGGGCAGACGGCGCGATGTGAGGCTGAGGGTGCACTGTGGACGAGTGTAGAAACATAGGGACAGTTGGCAGACGACAAATTTGTGTTAGAATACAGCATTTGTGTATTTGTGTTAATAGTCAGTCCTATCTTCCCTTTCACCCGATTCGGAGGCACACACGAGGGGGAATTAGAAACAAAGAGTCTGAATGATGAGTGTGAGGTTGCTGGGAGAGAACTGGGCCAGGGTCGGCTGTTTTCCTTGGACCGCCGCCCCGTTCTCTGGTTCCCCCAAGACGCGCAGCGCAAGCCGTCAGCCCTCAGCCCCGACTCCGGAGTCCCTCAGCAGAGAGGGGAGGCCACTGAGGTGAAGGGGAAGGGATCAGGAGAGATCACAGCCTTGGAAGGCACATGATCTCCACATACTCACCCGCCCTACCCCCCCCCCCCCCCCCCCCCCCCCCCCCCCCCCATACTCCCTGATGAACCCCGCCCACCGAGACAGACCGTGTTCTGCTCTCTTGCAACAGTCGCCATGGTTGTGTGGGTGTGCGGTTGTGAATTGACACACACATTGGGAAATGAGTGGGAGAAGTGAAAATGTTGAGGTCACCAACAGCTTCCTCGGCGTTAGCTCCGTCTCTCATAAACAAACCGTCCAGGGTCTACGGCGTTCTCCTCCACTCAGGCCTGGATCATGTTCGGTGCTGGGCTTCGATTTCAGGCGCAGAGAGACGGCGCGCTCTAGTGAAGCGCTGTCTTCTCAGGCCATCTGTTACCTGAACTCCTGCCATCCCAGAGTGGAAGCGGGGAGCGATCAGGCTTACTGATGGCCAGGTGGCCGAACAGAATCAGAGGTCAACCGGGGTCAGGCCAGTCCCGAACCAAACCCTGCGGATAATACCCCAAAGTAGCGGGGGAACTGCAGTCGAGAGGCCCAGAGCAGCAGCCTCCCCTTGACCGTTTCTAGTACAAAATCCCCTTTGAGCAGAACGCAGGCTGAATGCATTTTCCACGCAAGTTCCATTTGTTGCTGTGTTCTGTCAAAACGTGTTCTCATCGCTGTGCTCCCCCTCTCTCCTGCTCCTAGGGGATCGCACCGTCCTCATCAATGACACAGACCATAAGGCGGAGGTCAAGTCCCACCAGTGGTTCGGCGCCACCGTGCGTTCCCACGGAGACACCATTCTGGTAAGTTGACTCCGCTCCCGGGGGGAGGGGTATAGGGGATGATGGGTAAGGGGGGCCGGGGGGGGGGGGGGGGGGGGTTGCTGTGTTTTTAAAAACTTTTCGGGAGGAGGTATTCCCTGCACCGGCGTTGCCAACAACTGATACTGGTTCTGAATGCTGGTGAGTACCACTCGGGTCGGGTCAGGGCTGAACGTCCCGGGTGGTGAGTCACGTACCCCATCGGTTCCTCCAGGGTGTGTCCTCTGAAGGAGTTGCTCTTTTTCTACTTCCCCAAAAACGCACAGCGCGCCCGGTTCAGACGCTGACCTCAGTGATGAGTGTTGTTGTTCCTCCGTTGGTATGGGGAGGCGTTGTCAGGGTCGTGACCCGGGTTGAGTTACCGGAGTCCGGCTCCAGGGGCACCCCTGACCTCCGACCCCCGGGGGCTCCTCCCCAGTGACGGTCTGGGGGAGACTATTTTCAATGAGAGGAAAAAAACATCTTCCATCATTCTCTCTCCCCCCCCCCCCCCCCCCCCACAGGCCTGCGCCCCACTCTACTCCTGGAGAACCAAGAAGGACGTCCCCCAGTCCGACGTGACCGGGACCTGCTACCTCTCTGCCCAGAACTTTACTAAGTTCGCTGAATACGCGCCGTGTCGCACAGGTATAATAAATATAATAATGATTATTCAATTAATTTGGCTACGTTATTTTCATCTCTATGCCCCCCCCCCCCCCCTCTACCCCACCGTTTAACATGACAGCTGGGCCCCCCTGCTGAGAGTTGAGGGTTTCAGGGTGGGGGAGTCAAGTTCTGGACACACAGGGAGAGAGAGAGAGGATCTCTGGTGGACAGTGGGCCGACAACCTCCAGAGATCTCTGGTGGACAGTGGGCCGACAACCTCCAGAGATCTCTGGTGGACAGTGGGCCGACAACCTCCAGAGATCTCTGGTGGACAGTGGGCCGACAACCTCCAGAGATCTCTGGTGGACAGTGGGCCGACAACCTCCAGAGATCTCTGGTGGACAGTGGGCCGACAACCGTGGAACCTCCCCTCCCCTCCCCTCCCCTCCCCTCCCCTCCCCTCCCCTCCCTTCCCCTCCCCTCTCCTCCCCTCCCCTCCCCTCCTCCACCTCCCTTCTCAGGACAGATTGAGTTTATTATCAAAAACAATGAGATGGGAGCGGCTGTTGTATAATTAGATGGGTGAGGACACTTGGTTAAGAGCTGTCGTGCCTAAATATGTCAAAACGGTGTCGGGTAAACCCTGCATCGCAGTTCTCACCCCCTCCTCAAATGTCCAGTGAGTTTGTGTCTTAAATCCGAAGACATCTGAAACCGTGAAGAAACACCCTTTAAAGTAAAAGTGTGTGTGTGTGTGTGTGTGTGTGTGTGTGTGTGTGTGTGTGTGTGTGTGTGTGTGTGTGTGTGTGTGTGTGTGTGTGTGTGTGTGTGTGTGTGTGTGTGTGTGTGTGTGTGTGTGTGTGTGTGTGCAGAGGTGACGGGTCACGGTGGTCAGGGCTACTGCCAGGGCGGGTTCAGTGCAGACTTCACTAAGGTAAGCCCCACCGCTCCGTGGTCTACTGAATATACTATTAGGTGGTTGTGTTTTAATGCTTTAATCCCCCCAAATGTTCTCTTCCCTAGGATGGCAAAGTAGTGCTAGGAGGACCGGGGAGTTACTTCTGGCAAGGTACGTGCCGCAAAACACCTGCTCTGTGGAAGCATCTGGCCTGATAAAGAGGATCAGGGCGTGAACCTCACAATGCATCTTGGGATGTTTTCTTTGTGATACTACGCCATTTTGACTCGAGAGTATTGTAGTAGAGTAAACATTAATATACCATAACCTAGGCCAGTGTTAATGCTGTTTTGTAACGTCAAGCATGAAAAACGCTGTGGCAGTTTTCTAACGCTTCTAACGTCTTCCCATGATGACCAATAATTTCACCATGGATTTAATTAACAATGACAAAAAATGACACTACCTACAGGGTAACGACCATTCAAATGTTACTCTGCTTCCAAAAGGATGCAGAGTGCTGTGACATTACATCGTACAAGCCCTATACACTGTTTGTTCACCGGTCGGTTTGTGTTTGTCTGATGTGACCTCAGGCCAGGTGATCTCGGCAGACAAGGACAAGATCATCGAGACGTACTACCCAGGCTACTTCATGCAGTCTGTGGTCGGTCAGCTGGAGACCAAACAGACGGCCATCAACCATGATGATAGCTACCAGGGTAAGACCAAACCCTTCCTCTCCACAGGGGGCTTTCTGCTTCTTCAATTTGTGTCAATCATACCACTGATTCTACGCATTTGGTGTGTGTGTGTGTGTGTGTGTGTGTGTGTGTGTGTGTGTGTGTGTGTGTGTGTGTGTGTGTGTGTGTGTGTGTGTGTGTGTGTGTGTGTGTGTGTGTGTGTGTGTGTGTGTGTGTGTGTGTGT